>NC_136658.1:109670304-109955278 GCF_903797595.1 Erithacus rubecula | reverse complement strand
CTCCTTCTTCCTTCCTTCCCTTCCCTCCTTCCTTCCCTTCCTTCCCTTCCTTCCTTCCCTTCCTCTTCCCCTCCTTCTCTTCCTTTTCCCTTCCTTCCCTCTCTCTCCTCTTCCCTCTCCTTTTCTCTTTCCCTGTTTCCCCATTCCCTTCATTCCTCACCAATCCTCATCCCATTGTGATTCCTCAACACTCAGAAATGCCAATCCTTCCCCTGATCCTCCCCCCAGCAGATTCTGCTGTTTCAGTTCCCCAACATCCCTGGCTATATTTAGCCAATTTGTCTAACTGAGTAGGGGAAAAAAAAAATAAAAAATCCTTTACTTTCTGTAGGGAATACCAGCAAAGCAGCAAATATTGCCATGGCAACGAGCCTCTCAATCCATCAGGCTCCTGCAGTATCTAATACATAATCTGGGAGGCAGGACTGGTGTGGAAAAATGAACAGAACATATTGGCACTTCAGGATTTAATATCCCTTCCCTGTGACCTTAATTAGCTCACCTTATTTGGGGTAATTATCCAATTTTGGAGAGAAACTTCTCTTTTATTTGGCTTTCCTCAGGAAAGCCAATGTGTGATCTGCCTTCATTAAAATGCAACTTTTGACTTTTTCCCCACAAACATGCCACAAAATGGGAGTTTCTATAGTAACACACAATGCAGGCTCAATTTGAAATTATAATCTTTTGATAAAAATGAGTTTCCCCCAGCCCCCTTCTCTCTATATATTTTATTTTTCTTAAAAATTTGGTTTTGCCACTCTGGTTTACCTCTTCTCTCTTCCTAAAGAAGTTTGAAAAGAGTTCCTTAAAATCAAAAAGCATTGCTGAACTTAAAATTGCACATTCCCACCCCTCAATTTCATTTGTACATTTTAAATTTTACATTTTAAATTTTGTATAATTTGGTAACTTTTTCACCTCCTCTTATTCTTCAGTTATTAAATTTGTTTGCTATCACTGTTTTATCCCATGGGAAAAAGAGAAGCACATTGTAAGGACTGTTAGAAAAGCTTTTATCAAGTTTAGTGATAAGCCTTGGATTTTTAATCTGTTTTTCTTAGACAAATTCTGTTATGGGGTCTCTTTATCACTCTTTCAGTTGAAAAATTTTTAAATAAATTAATCCCTGCCCTGTTCCAATAACATTTAAGAAGCATTTCCTGGCCTTCTGCTGCTGAGTGGGAAGATCCATAAAATCTTTTGTCGAGGCTGTGGAAGTGGAAGTGGGAGGGAAGGAGAAGAGAAGGATTTGATTGGAGCTGGGGTGTCCAAAATAGGAGCCTGCAGGAGTGAAATGTTTCATGGAGAGCCAACCTGGCCTTCAAGTTTTCCAGGAAATCCACAACTTTTCTGGATAAACTCTGATATACCTGACTAGCAATCTGCCCACTCAAAATATTGGGAAAAAGAAATAATTTAACAGCATCCATGAACCTCTCCTTTTCCTTTTCATGTTATGATCATGGGCACCTGATAAAATTAGGAGGCAGAGAAACAGTAGGAGTTTTTCTGTTCACTTTCAGGGGGTTTGTATGGTGCTTTTCAAGATTTCACTTTGAAACATTACACATGATTGAATGGATTCTAAAAATACACAGCCTTCACCCACAAATTAGTGCACCAGCACGAGTTACTTGTGCCTTAAATAGCAATAGCCCCCTAAATAATAATGTAATCACCAAAAAGACACTCAACTGCATGCAAGAACAATGTGCCATAGGAAGCAAACTTTGCAGGAGGTCTGGAGATAGCTCTGTTCTGCTTTATTAAAAAAAAAAAAAATGAAAAAGAAAAGAAAATTTGTCAGTACACCATCCAGGAGATCTCAGAGGAAATCATTCTTTACCTGTCATGAAAAGAACTACTCAAACAATACTGAAACACAGAGCAGAAGAAGAAATTTAAACTGCCACCCAAACTGTCAAGTGAAAGCAGAGGTTTGAAACCTCAACAAAAAATGTGCCATTCCTAAGGACAGGGAATGATGTTGTTTGTTGTCCTCTGGTTTGCAGGGAGGTGAGCAGATGTTTCACAACACATGACATGACTTCATTGTGTAGGATCCCGGGAGAAACAGAGGAATCCTGTGATGTAGAGAGAGCAGGCTCAGCCTGACAATGATAAATATGTCAGACAGTGACAATCATTGTGTGATTTAGCTCTTGTGAATGAAGGAAAATGGTAATTGAAAGTGTCACGGTTTGGAAGCGTTATCATCTCCCCATCACTCATCCTCAGGCAGTGGGAGGAGAACACAGCTTCCCTTTGTTCCTCCTGTGAGGTGTGAGCTGCCTGAAGACACACCTGGATACACACCTGGAGTCAGGCAGGAGGTCAGACCTGACCTCCAGATCGTGGAATCACAGAATCCTGAAAGCTGGAAAAGAATTCCAACATCACAGAGTCCCAGCTGAGCCCATCCCACCTTGTCCCCACCCAGAGCTCTGAGTGCCACCTCCAGGTGCCACCTGCAGGGATGGGCACTGCAAACATCCCTGGGCAGTTCCAATCCCTGAGCTCCCTTTCCATGGGGAAATTCCTGCTGCTGTCACCCTGAGCCTGCCCTGCCCAGCCTGAGGCTGTTCCCTCTCCTCCTGTCCCTGTCCCTGGAGCAGAGCCCGACCCCCCTCCCTGCCCCTCCTGTCAGGGAGCTGTGCAGAGCCACAAGGTCCCCCCTGAGCCTCCTTTTCTCCAGGCTCAGCCCCTTCCCAGCTCCCTCAGCCCCTCCTGGGCCTCCAGACCCTTCCCCAGCTCTGTTCCCAGCCCCTCCAGGGCTCTCCTGCACTGAGGATTTGAGGTGCACCTATCTGAGATCTGTGATGGAATCACCTATGACTGCCCTGAAGGAACACAGGGTTTTATTTTGGGTCAACCTTTCTGTTCTGCACTATTTTTCTTACAGGAGTGTGGATTAATAAATGTACTTATGGAGTGTGAGGATGACAAAATGGGGGGAGTTCAGCAAAGAACACTCAAGACTGGAGGCCCTGGATGCTGCTGTGGATTATAAAATCAAACAGGGTGATTAGAGAGAGGTTCTGCAAGCTGGCAAGTGTTTGAAGAAGGGAGATTGGGGAATTATTTAGGAAGAAAGAGCAATCTCTCATTACAGGGCAGAATTTCAGCACAGTGCTAACAGTGAGGATCAGCAGGTGAACACAGCTGTGTCCTCCTTTTCCTGCAGAGAGAGAATTCCTGGGCAGGAACAGCACAGGGAATAATGCTGAAATTTGGGATTGACTGAATTTGAGGAGCAGAACAGCCCCAATGTGCAATCCCTGCCTCTGGAAACAGTGCAGGACACCCTCAGAGAGGACAGAGCTTGCAGGTCTCTGCCTTCTTGTTGGTTTGTATTTTAACAGCTCTCTCACTGCTGGCAATGACTCTCACTGGAGTCCTTCTGGTTTTCTTTTCCATGCAGTTCAAGATATTTTATGGTGAAAGGAATAGTGGTAAATAAAGTTAGAAGAGGCTGAGCTGTAAGTATGGGCAGTCACTCAGCAATAACACACTTGGAATTAATGTGTTCTGTGCACACACTTCCAGGCATTATTTGCCTTTAATATGGGTAATATTGTCCCTTTTATCCCCTGTCAAATGTTTAAGAGCAATGAAGGCAGGTGAAAAATACAGGGAGAACATAGTCCAGCTTTAGGGATTAATTTAATACCTGATTAAAAGGCAATTAGAAGACATCTGTCCAAAACACTCTGATAAAACCTTTCTCTCACTGTTTATATTGGAAAGTGCAGCTGGTCCTTTTTCCAATGGAGTTGGATATTTCTCTTTCACATCAAATAGTTTATCTTGCTGTGCTCTATGATATTTTCCAGTCATTGATTCTGACACCTTTGCAAACAATTTTCAAAGTCTAAGGTTTTAAAAATCCAATACTTTGTGGTTCTACCTGTTTAGCAGCTGTACTTGTACATCTCAAATGCTTTTTTATTTTATTTTTCTGGATTGTTTTTCCCTTAGCTGTTGACCAACATTCTTTGCTCACATTCTGTTTCCTAGAACTAAAATCCATTATGGGCTCTCCTCTGCCTGATAAGGCTGATCCAGGACAGAAAGATTTCTACAGCTTTCAGAAATATTGATCCTGTTTTTCACCCTTGGATTTGACTCATCTGCTCTCTCTGGTGACAGTTTATTAGATATTTTTAATGACTTTTTTTTTTGTCCTGAGAGAATATGAACTTTCTGCTCTTTACAGGTGAAGCTGCTCTTCCAGCACTGCAAAATGTTCATTTCTCCAGCTGAAGAAGTTGGTTGGCACCTTTGGAAGATTTAAGTGGATGTTAAATCAATGTAGGAAAAGCTCTGCATTAGAAGAGCATTAAAATTATGAAACCAAGCCCCAAACAGAATCATGGGATGGTTTGGGAGACCTTAAAGATCATCCAGTGCCACCCCCTGCCACTCTCCCAAGTGGCTCCAAGCTGGATTTGAACACTTCCAGGGATAGTTAAGGGGGCAATTCTCCCTGGTCCACAATTGAATGTACATTTATTATTTGGATATTATGAGAAAATGATGTCTCAGTAAAGGCTTAAACCACTCAACTGACATTTTTGACCAAGGCCCTCAAATCTGATCCTTAAAATCTGAAGGGACTTCAGATTTTGATATTAAATTTCTGCACATGCTTAAATTAATTATAATTTCCAATGCCCCATAGCATATCTTTGCCCTCTGAAAATTCATTCCTAGATGTATCTCATACCAAAACTCATCCAGAGTCACAAATTTTCCCTTCAGATGTTGTTGCAATAGGACCATGGGTTGGGACCTGTACAGAGCAGTGTCCTGGGAAGCTGGGAAAGGGTTTTTAAATAAAAAACTTTGTACCTAAACAACTGAGCTGCAGCATGGAATCAAATCCCACTGGATTTGATGGGACTGGAAAACCCAGCTTGACTCTGCTGTGGGCCATAGGAATGCAAAGGAACACTGAGAATTTTGAAATAGTGGCAGTCTGAGTGCAGCCTCTATTTTAGAAGTGGGGGATTTAGCAATGGGTAACCTGGAGCTAATAAAAACAAAGGAGAATACATATAAAGGTGGAAATAATCTGTTTCAAGAATTCCAGTGTAGCCTATATGCAATCACTGCTCCTGACTAGAAAACCAGAATTTTTTACTTCATTCATAATTCAGCTCTTGGTTATCTCATCCCTGAGATTTGGAATTTAATTTTCACAAAGATTTTTAGCTTAGCCAAGGAATATTAGCAGTGCTATCAAAATTTAATATGTTTTTGAAAAATCCAGGCTTCTAGAATCAAATGACTTTGTGAGAGTCTTGATTTTCATTTGGAAAAAAAAGAAACAACCTAATTTTTGTCCTTCACACTTGCAGAGAAAAGGTAAAGATAAGACCCCTAAAAGCTCAGAGCCAAGAAGATGCTCTTCACAAAGTTATATACCCAGAACTGGAAAAAATGTCAATCATCTTCCTGCCTAAAACAAGTTTCCTTTGTTAATTATTGCATAAATAAGTTCACAGCTCTTCTAGGCTCCTGTCAGAGCATCACTGAGACTAAAATTCTTGCTTTCCTGCATAATGAATTCCTGCTTTAGAATTTCATTCTCCCCTCAAAACCTGACCTTTGCCACCAAGAATAAACTGTTTTTTCAATTAATAATAGCAATGTTCTTTCTGCTCTTTTGATTATATGCATCAGCTACTTTCTGCTGAAACAACCAAAACAACAACAGTAATAAAATCATATATCTCCTGGTTACTTGTAATTCAAATTTGAACAAAGATTTAGGGAGTTAAGTTGCAAATAAATGTTACCAACCTACATCAACAGCATTGAATCAACAATAATTAGATGTAGCACTTACATTTGTAGCTTAATATTTGGTACAAAACTTCTACTGTAATAACTGCAACAACAGAAAGGAAAATGCATACTGTGGGAAAACCAGCCTTCCTATTCTGTTCTTGGCACACCTCATAAAGAAGGATAACCAGGGATCCAGGAGCAGCCACAGCTGGGAATTCCATCCCAGCCCCTCCCAGAGAACAATTCATAATTCCCAATATCCCATCTAACCCTACTCTGAAGCCATTCCCTGTGTCCTGTCCCTCCATTCCCTGTGTCTGTCCCTCCATTCCCTGTGTCCTGTCCCTCCATCCCTTGGGAATTGTCTCTCTCCATGTTTCCTGCAGCTCCTTCAGGCCCTGCAAGGCCACACTGAGCTCAGCCAAAGCTTCTCCTGTGCAGGTGAACAATCCCAGCTGTGCCAGCCTTTCCTGCCAGCAGAGCTGCTCCATCCTCTGCTCATCCTGCTGCCTCCTCTGGGCTCTGCAGCAGCTCCAGCTCCTCCCTGGGCTGGGAATTTCAGAGCTGGATTCAGGATCCAGGTGAGGTCACACCTGAGCAGGGCACAAGGGCAGAATTCCCCCCTAAGTTCCTGCCTACAATTCTGTAGATGCAGCCCAGGAATCTGAACAAAAGAAAGATAAAAGATGTAGTACTGGAGGGAAAAAAGTGAAAGTAGGAATGTCACAATGCCCTACAGCTAGAGAAGGCTGGATATGTATTTACTGTGATGTATTAAAATTGTCATAAAATTCTAATTCAAAATCACTGGAACTGCTCGAAAGATTCCAGACCACCCTGGCACGTGTAAATCTGGAAATGCTGTGACTTTCAATTAACTCAAAGCAGAAACATTTTTTATGTCTTTATAAACTTTCCCCACAAATCTGAGAGAGCAATAGGGACTCTTCAAGCTCAGACACCACAGACCAGAAAAAAAAACCTTTAGGGAAAAGCACTTCATGATAAAACAACTCTCTCCTGGGATTTGTCTGCTCCTGAAATTCCTTCAGGTTGGCTTATATTCTTTCTACCCCCCTGAGTAAAATTTGTGGCATCCATAATTCAGAAGGTTTTATATGGA
Source organism: Erithacus rubecula (assembly GCF_903797595.1). Taxonomy (NCBI): domain Eukaryota; kingdom Metazoa; phylum Chordata; class Aves; order Passeriformes; family Muscicapidae; genus Erithacus; species Erithacus rubecula. The sequence goes on along the minus strand of NC_136658.1, from coordinate 109,948,359 downwards.
GTCATCTGAGGTCTCAGTATTCATCATTTCACTGTCTTAGGAAATACATCCACGGACATTTGGAGCTCACATTTTTGTAACAAAGGAAGAAACATCCTTATTTTAAAGCAGCTCTGCTGCCTCTGGCTGTCCTCAGGCAGGTGTGTCTGTGGAGTGAGGGGGAGCAGAGCAGGCAGAGCTGGTCACTGCTGTGTCCCTGCTGCTGCAGCTGATTTTAATTGGATGTCAGTGTCAGACATCCAGCCCTGCCCTTTATCCATCCCAGCCTGGATGGATTCCCTCTGCTCATGTCACACTTCCCATGGCACACAAGATCCACCAAATCTGTTTCTGCAAAGTTTCTGCAAAGCTGAGAACTTTGGCATCCTCAAAATTAATGTCTTGAATACACCAACATATTTGGCTACTCATAACATCATAAATATTATATATATATAAAATATCTATTATATGTATATAAATATATTATCATTATATAATCTATATTAAATATACTCATAAATATCTTGTAGTGCTCATTCCACAAAGCATTCTCAATAAGGATCATTCTTGACAACTGGATAGTTCTATAGAGCATGTTTCTCTAAATAAATTTTTCATGTTGGCCAAATAGGTCAGGATAAACATTTGATCTCTTCCTCTGCTGTTAAATATTTGCTGTCCTACCTTCCCTGCTGGGCTGTAGCTATTTGCAGACCTGGTGATGGCATTTGGGATAAAAATGATCACCAGGACATGGGGAGATTGAGAACAACAGGGAAAGAAGAAAACAAAAGTTTCAAGGAAAATAATTTCATTCTTGGCTTTTAAGTATTCTGAGGTTATATGAGGGAAATTGTCTAATTCAGGCTATAAAGGAATTTTAAAATGCATGTGGATTTAAGGCATTATAAAGGAATTCTTGGACAGTTCCCTGGGGCTCAGTGTAATTGTGGTGGCTTTCTATTAATTCTGTGCAAGAGTTGTAAAATAATAACTTGAGGCAAAGAGTGGTGTTATTTGGTATTCATTTCTGCTTCTGTATCAGCTCTTAGGGACTATCCTAAAAAATTTAGCAGAACATTTCTTGCTAGTTTGTACTTTAACTGTTGAATTAAAATGATTTCTCCCCTCACTTCTTTTTAAAAAAAAAAAACTTTCAAGGAAAACAGATCTTAAGTACTAGGCTCTGTCATGATACCTCATCTCTTTCCATCACCATAAAAGTTCTCTGGAAAGAGGACAGAAAATAACAATAATGCAACTTTTTCCTTACCAATGTTCCCTACAACGTGACAGAGCCTCTGAGGATGGGAATGCAAAATGTGACAAAAATACAGACTGTTATTCCTGCTGGCAAAAAAAAAAGAAAATAAAAATAACAGCCTTGGAAGAACCTCTGCATCAGTGTTTCCTGTTGGTGTGTGATGTGAATCTCAGGTGCAGGGGCTTTGATTAGTGCAGAAACATCCAGAAAATCTTTATGGAGGAGAAGGGGCAGAAAGAAGTGCTTGGCAGCTTCAGCAGAGTGCTCTGATAGAGAGAAAATGCAGAGCAGTGCAGGGAATTGGGCTGGTTTTTCCTGGGGCTGTGCAAAGATGTGAACAGAGGGAAGAGAGGAGAGCAGCTCTTGGGTGAAACAGGAAGGCAAGTAATAATTCTGTTATATTGGTACCATGACAAAGCCATTTCTCCAGGTCTCTGAAACCCTCTCAGGCCCTGAATGCCCTTCTTTATTTTTCTCTGTGCCAAGAAAAAGGCCCTGCAGTCCAAGCCAGAAGCCCACCCTACTCCATTTATCTCATTTTACTCTGCACCAGCTTTAAAATAAACACTGTGGTACATCCACTAAGAATTTTATTTACACCTTGCAAGGCTGTCTAGGATTTATTAAAACATGACATTATCTGAAAATTTCATGAAAGCCTCTCAGGAAGTATGAAAAAATCCTCACACAAAGCAGCAGCAAACCCTTTAAGCATCACTCTGTCCCAGAGAAGTTGGATAAAATAATTGGCAGGACAAATTCACATCCTGAAGGAGCTGCATATGGCATTTCTGGGTTTGTGTTCCCAATTTTAGTGTTCTGGAGGCCTCTCCTCTGGCTCCTCAGAGCACTCACAGGGTCTGATTGCTTTCCCCTAACACTTTTTAACAATATTCCTTCACCTGGTTTCAGAAGGATTCTGCAAAATCCAGCAAGTCCCTAATGAGCAGGGGAGATATTATTTATCTGCTTCCACCTTTGATAACAGTTCTTCCTTTGTTCCATCCATCAAGACATAATTACAGATCTACCCAGCCTCCAGCAGCACCAGGTGGGGTCCCAGGATTCTTCTAAGGGTGACACTGAACATCCACAGAGATCAGAGGAGCAAAATCACCATCCCTGCAGCAGAGGGTTCCCTTGGTGTCATTGTGTCATTGTCCTCTGGGGCCTTGCTAAAGCTCTAATGTTGTGATTTTTCTGTTACCAGCCCAGCTTGGCTGCACCATGGAGAAAGACTTATTTTTATTTAATTTTTTATATATGTCTTTGTCTATGTCTATGTCTATATGTATATATAAAAATATACAATACACATTATGCAAATTATAATATAATTATATATAATTATAGATGTACAATTATCTATAATTGTATTGTAATTTTTATACATACATACATACATACATACACATACATATATACATATATACACATATATATACATACACACATATATACACACATATTTATATTTATATTTATATTTATATTTATATTTATATTTATATTTATATTTATATTTATATTTATATTTATATTTATATTTATATTTATATTTATATTTATATTTATATTTATATTTATGTATTGCAGCAATATAAAATCAGAGAATCCCAGAATGGTTTGGATTGGAAGGAACCTTAAAACTCATTCAGTGTCACCCCTGCCATGGCAGGGACACCTCCCACTGTCCCAGCTGCTCCAGCCCCAGTGTCCAACCTGGAACTGAACATTTCCAGGGATCCAGGGACAATGTGGGATTGGCTGTTTCTGGTACTGAAATAATTTTTTAGTAGCTTATAGTGGTGACTCTGCCCTGCAATGACACAGGTAAAGAGGTACAGAGAATTATTTCAAAAAGTAAAAAAAGGATTTGGGAGAGCAAAAAGTCAGGGAAGTGCTGCCCAAGCAGAAAAAAAAATTAACTGGAAAGAAATTTCTGACATAAACAAGTTGTTCATATCCATGTTTCTGTCTTTCTGTAGTCGCTGGTTGAATAGAGTGAAATATTTCTTCCTTCTGAAGTATTAAGAATTTAAGCTTGTATAGATTTGGAGCTGAGAAATTTTGGGTAAGAGGCAGTGGTTCAGCAGGATTTCACCCTAAATGGTCTCCAGGTTTTGTCCACAAATAAATTATCCACCCTGAGTGTCTCAGTTAGAGAAGCTTACAGCCACTACTCCATTACCTAGATCCCAAAATATTCCAAAAACACAAACTATTTCTTGCTGGGCACACATTTAAAACACCAGAAACCTCTCACAAAGCAGAGAAACCAACTGAAAGCTTTCCAGATAAATCTCTGGGCATAATTCCTGTTGGATGAATGTGGCACAGGCAACAATCCTGGATAATTACACTGGATTTAGAGTGACCTTCTGTAAGCTTGTAAAGGAACACATGAATCAAGTAAATGAGGCACTTATTAAATCCACAATTAGTTACATTCTGTTTAAGAAAACCCCTCAGGCTCACAAAGTCAAACATGGAGCAGGTTCTTTGCTGGATTTAAGCCCAAATAGATGTGAAGAAAATAGCATGAGGAAAATAGCAGCCCTTGTTCTGGGGATTCCTATTTTCTTTTGGATTATTTTTTTTTTTTTTTTAGGAGAAGAATGATTTATGATGAATTTGGGAGTGAAGGCAGGGCTGAATGAGATCCCTGGATGCAAGCACTGCCTTCTGGGTCTGTGGCTTTATGAGAGGGAGGGGGACAGATGGAAAAACAAAGTGGTTGAACTTCCTATTTGTACTCACTCATTGACTCTGTCAATTTGGCCATCTCTGTTTCTCTTTGGGGCTTCTCCTGGGGGAACAGACAAAATGAAAAACAAATATATATATATATATATATATGTAATATAGAAATAGAAATACACCTGAATGCAAGTGGCAATGTGAGGAGAGGACATTCATCCATTATGTATTTCCATTATATATTCCATTATATATTTTATTTAGGGATTTAACTTCACTCCTAAATAGCCTGAACCTCTGTAGGTTATTTTTCTGTTGCTTTTTTCTTATAATTTCTCAATTTTTTCCTATTATGAAGTGTGAAGCTTGTATATATTTATTTGTGTGTGTCTAGCTGGAGAAATTGAAATTATTCAAAGTGATAACGGAGGTGGAAACCCTCCTCTGTTTTTCACTCTCTGCTAAAATACTCCAGTGTGTTAGGCCTTCCTGACAAAAGAGCAACCCACAAACCACTTACACTGCAGGAAAAAAAGCACTTATTTGGAAATAAATAGATTTCAGATGGGAGCTGGAGTGTGTGGTGTGGCACTGGGCTGACACTGAGTTGAACTGAGATATTTGAGGGACTCACAGTTAAAGCTGCTGGTGTTTTTGTCTCTTGTTCCTTGGCTTTTTTTTTAAATTTAGTTTTATTTTTCATTTCAGACATTTGTAACTGCTGTAGCCAAGACAGAGGCTTGGCCACTCAATAGCCCTTGAATTTGGTGAAAATCCAATATCCCATAGCACAGCTCAACCAGAGACTGGGCCCAATCTCCTGATTTCAGAGGTGAAGTTTGGGCTGGATGAAAACTCCAAAGCCCTTGGAACTCCAGCTGGGGTTTGGAGAGGATGTGGAGGGGCTGTTGTGACCCCTCTGGTGACTGAGCCCCCCCTCCCACCTGTGCCAAGGCTCTGAGAGCCTCTCCTGGACCATGGGTGAGCAGATCTCTGCTCTTTTTTTTCCCCCAAAAAACCTCAATGAAGGAGAAAATATCCACAAAAAATAAGACTTTAATGGTCAGCAGACCCAGAGAGATGCTCCCTGTCTGAGCTCTGGGACAAGGTGCAGGTTTTTGGGCAAAGTGACCTTCAGTAGCTGCTGGAGTGGCTGGGGACAGGAGTCAGAATGGTGACATCTCTGATTTGGTTTGTGCTAAAAACAGCACTGGGGGAAGGCACAGGCTGAGAATGGTCCCTGCCAGGTGTTATTGGGCAGGAAAATGTGATTTCCAAGCCCCTTTGGGTGTGACCCTGCTGCAGGGGTGCCAGGCAAGGGACACCCCCCTGCTTCATCCAAGAGCAGGATCATTCCTAATCCAGAGGGGCTGAAGTCTGCCCACCTCCACCTTAGAATCCCTGAGGTTGGAAAAGAGCTCCAAAGTCATCAAGTCCAGCCTGTGACCCATCCCCACCTTGTCCCCAGTGAGTGCCACATCCAGGTGACACCTGCAGGGATGGGCACTTCAAACCTCCCTGGGCAGCCCCTGCTGTAACAGTGGTGGAGTTTGCACCACTTAATTGTGGTTTGTCTCAGTCTCTTCTGCCTTCACTCAGAGCCAGGATTAAAAAATACATGAAGGAAATGGATTTTCTCATGTTGGGGCTTGGTTGTTTATTAAATTCTGTACTTAGCTGAAGTACAGGAAGTCCAGCAGCACTTCTAGCTACCTGATAGAAGAGAGCAAAAAATGGAGACAGATCCAGCTGCTACAAGGTCTCTTGAAGCTAAACAGTCCAATAGAGAATTAACACCTATATTATTTATACTTTTAATCTAATAACAAAATTCCTGTGATCCTCAGTGGGACACTGACTGATCAACCAGAAACTGCCTGAAACCATGAAGAAGGAAAATGATCACCAAAAAAAGACACCAGCCAAAATCCTCCATCTTGTCCCATACCTATTACTGTATTCTAAAACCCCAAATTCCAAACCTTTCACCATGTGAAATCACACACTTCTATTTAACTACACACCAGTGATTTTAACTCCCTCACCCAAATTTGGAAGCTTCTCCAATGCCTCTGGTCCAGAGCAGTGTTCTCCAGGGGGTCAGTGCCAGAAAGCACAGAAAACTCAAAAATCCCAGGATTGTGGGACCCATCATCCTGCCAACCCCTGAGCTCCCTTTCCATGGGGAAATTCCTGTTGCTGTCACCCTGAGCCTGCCCTGCCCAGCCTGAGGCTGTTCCCTCTCCTCCTTTCCCTGCCCCTCCTGTCAGGGAGCTGTGCAGAGCCACAAGGTCCCCCCTGAGCCTCCTTTTCTCCAGGCTCAGCCCCTTCCCAGCTCCCTCAATTTCCTCTCACAGCCTCTCCTCTCTTCTAAGCACCTCATCCCTATCCTGCTTTTTATCTGGTACAAAAACCTAAAGAATTATTTTCTATACCAAACAAGCCACTACTTGCACTTCAAAAAGTTGGACTTCTGTAAAAAAAAAAAAAAAGGCTGAAATGTCACAGTAATAGGACCCATTGGCATTCATGAAACAAGCAGATAATGCTACAGAACTGCATTCATACACCCCCTGAGAGCATTTTTTATGAAAAGAAAGGTTTAAGGTGATGTCCTGGATCTGAGGGAGGACAATGCCCTAAGTCATGCTGATAATGTAGCATCCAGCATCAGATTCATGCTAGGCTATGAAAGGTAAAAAAGAAAAGAAGGAAGAAAGAAGTAGCACAAGAGTGTAATTTTTTTACAGTAAAAAAAAAAAAAAAAAAAAAAAAGATCCTCTGTGAAAGTATTTTTTTGCATGGCATTAATCATCAAAGGAAAGTACAGCACTCTGAAAACCATCAGGAATTTGTGTCTGTGGTGATTTATAATGTGACCTTAAAACACTTCCAGAACTCAGACTTTATCAGGAGTGAACAGTTGGGAAAGATCAATTCCAACACTGAACATGGAGGGCTGGATTTATTAGACTAATAACAAATTGATATTAAATATTATTACTTTGCTCTTGCTTATTATTAAATACATTTTACTAATGATGAAGTCTCATGACAAAGGAGACTTGAATGGCATTTCATTTTAAAGTAAAAGCATTAAATTAATATCTAAGGACAAATTTAGACGTTTTTGAGTGTATTTTACTTTTCTTAAAAGAAATACTCAGGACTACTTAAGTTCTGATCTTCCTTCTTTATTAGATAAAACTATGTTTGTATGCATGTAATTTTTGAATATTAAAATTTTCTAAAATTACATCTAATTTCCAGGTATTTTATTGGAAAAAAAAACCCAAAAACCAAACCAAACCTTTGGTACTTATCAATGAACTTAAAACTCTATTAAATAATTATATAAAATTTTGTCCTTTTCCCTGTAATGATCATGAGGATGTGCACACATACATCCATGAAGGTCTGGAAATTAGGAAAATTTTTCCACTCATCTGTTTCTTCAAAATGGAATATTTTAAGGGAGCTAGAACACCTCTAAGAAATTTGTTTTTTGATGGCAGATAAAGAAGGAATTCCATCGTCTCTGACAGAATGAGTTCTAGCAGATTAACTTGGGGGAGAATCAAACATTAAAACACATTTTTGTTCCTGATTTTAGCAGATGTGAGTTTGAACACAGACTGACAGCACTGTGATATTTCCTGACTTAAAAAAAACCCCAAAAAATAAAAAAACAAACCAACCCAAAATCCAAACCACAAAACAAAACAACAAAAAAAAGCAAACAACAGAATGAAACAAGATGAAAAAAAGCAAACAACACCATGTTTCATTTCAGGACAGGAGCTGCTTTAAGGGCTGCCTGTGGTTGTATTTCCTCTGGAGATTACTGGGTAAACAAGAATTGGCACCTCAGAATACACATCAAGAGAAGCAGGGATCATTTTTTATCTCTCCTAACACAGTGATGCTCCTGTTTCAGGTTTTTTTGCATGGCTCTGTAGCATGGAGTCATTTCTGCAGGGAATTTGGAATCCATGCTGCCAGTGCCTGCTCTGAGGTAGGGAACAAAAATCTTCCAGAAACTCAGAGGAGCAGCAGAGCAGACCCTGCTCCTGTTGTGTGGGGTTGGCTCTCATGGTTACTGACTTCCTGGGTGCCTAAAAAGCAGCAAATTCTGCTTTTCATACTTGCAGTGATGTGCACTTTCCAAAGTGATGTTGTGATGCAAGGAGGGATGTGTGAAATTTAAATCAAGTGAAGCATGGTAGCTTCAACTGGCAAAAAGGGGGATTTAAAATGCTGCTTTGTACTTTTTGCATTGTTTGTGAGATCTTTCATTCAGCTGAGGGTGTAAGAAAAGAAGATGCAAAGTGTCATTTTCTAATGAAGTTGTTTTCTTATTTTTTTAAAACTATTTCCTTTCTATCTTTTTCCTTCAGACAAAGGAGTGGCTGTCCAGTCCTACAATATCTGAGGCTGTGATGTCCTGCCTTGCACTGAATTTAATCTCAAATTATTATCATGCTGTGGAAACATTTATGAGTTTAAAGGGGCAACACAGAAAGTGTGGCCTTCATGTCACTCTTTCCCTTCTCAGGCAAAGAAAATCAGGCACTTTTGGATAAAACCTCTCCTTGTTTGACACCCTGTGCTGCAGATTCTGCCATGGTTCTGTCAGAGGGGTACAAGGAGACATCAGGAGTGCCAGCCAGGCAGCACAAAAATAACATTTTCAATGTCAAGCAGGAGAAGATGGAACCAAATTCCAGATGGGAATCAAAGCACTGAGTTCCTAGGTCACTTGTCTCGTAATGAAATGTTCTTGGACAAGACAGTGGACAAACTCCTTGTGATTTTTCTAATGGAAGAACAAGGGCACATTCTGAAAACTCCCTCTCCCATAGCTCTTGGCTTCATCTGGCACTAATTAATGAGATCATTATATTTATTTTCACGGGGTCACAGACTGGGTCAGGCTGGAAGGGAACACAGAGGGTCACTGGTGTCACCTCCCTGCTCCAGCAGAGCCATCCCAGAGCACAGGGCACAGGGCTGTGTCCAGGTGGAATATTCTGGAACATCCCCAGGGAGGAGACTGCAGCCCCTCTCTGGGCTCTGCTCAGGGCTGGTCCCTGCCCAGGGCAGAAGTTGTGCCTCCTGTGCAGGGGAATTGCTGGGCTCAGCCCCTGCCCGTGGCTCTGGGGCCATTGCTGGGCCCTGGAGCAGAGCCTGGGGCTGCTCTGCCCTCCCTGCACACAGGGACAGACAGACAGACAGACAGACAGACAGGCACAGGCAGGCCCAGGCAGGGCTGAGCCCTCTCTCTGGCTCTCTCCAGGCTGAGCAGCCCCAGCTCCCTCAGCCTTTCCTGGGCAGGGAGATGCTCCAGGCCCTTGCTCAGCCCCAGCAGCTCCTGTCCCTGCTGTGCTGAGCAGCCAGAGCTGGGCTCAGCAGCCAGAGGAGCCTCCAGGGCTGGGCACAGGGCAGGGTCACCCCTGCCTGGGGGGTCTCACCCCAATGCCCCCAGGACACCCCTGGACACTCTGCTGGCTCAGGGACAGCTCGGTGTCCCCCAGGATTCCCACATCCTTGTCCAGCAGGTCACCCCCAGCCTGTGCTGGTGCCTGGGGTTATTTATTCCCAGCTGCAGGACCCTGTATTTGCCCTGGTAGGATTTCAGACAATTCTCTGCCCATCTCTCCAATCTGCCCTCTGAAGGGCTGCACATCCTTCAGGAGAGTTTTTTGTTGTTTCCTGCATGGCTAAAATATCTCCCATCCTCCTGAAATAATCCAGAACTTTGGCTAAAATTTCTATCAGCGTTTCACCAGCTGTGGATCAGAACTCACATCCATTATATCCATCACACATCATTTTATGAAGCTTTCTTACTTTTGAAGCAGCAAATCCCTGGTAATTCAATTGACACATCCTTGAAGGTAATAGCTCCTCAATCACTAAGTACAAAATTCAATGAGCAAGAAGCAAAGAAGAACCTTTTTTGAAATTTTAGCTTGGAGTAATCTATCTTGGGATATCTTCAATTACTTTTCAAACTGCATCAAAACGGTTTCATGTTTGAAACATTATTAAGAGGGAATAATAGAATTTAATTTTGTGGAGTGTCTTTCCTCCTGGTGACATCTCCAACTGCTCTGCAGTAATGAATTAGACACAGGTTCTGGGGTGATGGTGGGTAGGCAAATGCAGCTCTCATTATGTGCTATTCATTCCAGCTACAGCTTATACTCAGCTCTCAAAAAAACCCAGCTCATTTTAGGTGGGGAGGGATTGTTGGAAAGAGCTGGAGCTCTTCCTTTGGAAAAACGCCGTAGGAACTTCCATTTCTATCTGAAAACATATCCAACAAAGGAAAAAAATAGCTTAATAGCTCATCTTTGGGGCTTTGAACAATGAGATACTCTGTGTTATTGCATTATTTTACTCTTACTAGAATTCAAGCTTTATGCAAGGCCTGCCTAAGCCTGTGGGAGCTCCTTTTCCTGCCTCCCTGTCCCAAAATAAGAAATAATGCTTATTTTGTTAATTTTCCTTTTCTGTCTTCCCTCTCCCAAGAAAGGAGGTTGGTCCCAGTGCTTTTTTTATTTTTTTATTTTTTTTATTTTTTTTTCTGTTTTTCCAGAATTAAATGTTGAGGCAGGGCCTATAAAGAGATTTTAGTGCAGGACCCAGCACTGTGTGATCCCCAGCAAATTGGCTTCATCCTCAACCTCAAAGCTGAGCACTAATCTGCACTCCCTTGCAGTGATCCCTGCACTTGAATGGCTCAGAATGTATTTCGTAGGAATATCCTGTGCTTGGCACAAGAGGTGATTTCAATTTGCATCAGCTGGAATGAGCTTAAAATACAATATTTGAATGGATGGAGTGAGCAGAGTTCAAGGAGGGAGTGCCTGAGCTGGGTTCACTGGGGTTATGGAGCAGCAGGGGTGAGTTGGGCTCATTAATGTGTTCAGACCTCATAAAACACTCTCAGGAGCTCTGAGATGTCTTACATGGAGAAAATTTGCATTAGCAGCAGGAGGAATTGAATTTATTTCCCTGGGTTCTAGAATTGAAGGGGTTTTTTTTTTTTCTACATTTCTCATAATTTTTGGTGAACTTACTCATCGTTCACACTTGGTCTGTGAAATATGTATGGAAAAAAAAAAAAAAAAATCTCTGTTTTTTTCCAGGCAGAAAATCAAGCAGCAGTTCTAGAGGAGCTTGTCAGGTCCCCTCAGACTCAAGGGACAAAGCTCACAGAATTGTGGGTTAAACCCACTGCAAATTCAGTGTTATTCTCTAAGTAGGAGGAACAAATATTCATATATTGAACAGTGGGGATGGTGTGGTGGTTCTGAGTGGAAGAAATCCTTTTAGGAGCAGAATCAGCAGATAAATGGTTGTTGTCTGCTGTGCAGTAAACAAGAACAGTTTTTGATGCTCTTGTATTTACCAGGCCATAAATAAATAAAATATAATTTGAACAAGATAAGGAAGAAAAAAATATGAGCACTTGCAGGAGAGAGAATATTCATATCTATAAAAAAAAAGAGAGAGAGAGAGACAGACTTTATGGTTTTGACATTTGAAGTAAGATCTAAGCTGTAGCAAGTCTCAGGTTTTCAGTTTTACTTAACCTGAAGAACTTCACAATTTTAGACTATAAAATTCTACTGCAGAGAACACGAAACTGAAAACTGATTAAAAAAATCCTGCCTTTGGCAGTGAAACCTCAGAGCTGCAGGAATTTAAGCATCCTTAACCTACAGTGGTGACAGTGGCAGGAGATGCAGATTATTTTAGCAGCAATTCTGGTTTAGGTTAATAAAATAAATAATTTTTGGTATCTACAGGACAAAAGTGAGAGCAAAGCAACACTGTGGTGTGACTATATGCTTAAAGGCAGCTATATTTCTCAGTTCCTTAACTCCAGAGGGTGAACTCTGACATCTGAATTTTCCTCTCCCACTACAAAGATCCCACAGAGAGTCAGAAGATTTGTTTGATTCCCTCTGATTCCAGTGAAAATACATTTCTTCCATGACAATGGGCTGAGTGAACACCATGACAGCTTCCACTCCTGTGTTTTGCAGCCAAAAAGTTGCTTTTGAGAAGCTCAGCTTGGATGTTCTGACAAATTGTGGGTGCAGGTAATTGCAGTGGAGAATTTCAGTCTTAGGCATTTCTTGCCTGCCCTGTGAAATATAAGCAAGTTTAAGTTCACCCTGGAAATCAAGGAGAATATCCTGGCAACAAAGTGAGCCAGGGATGCTACACTGAGGAGGTTTGAAAGCTTTTTACTCAGGCTTGGACAAACCAGCATAAATTACATCTCAGCAAAAGGTCTTCAAGGCAGAGTGGATAATCTTCTGTGTGCTCTGCCATGGAAATGTGCAGGCTGCAGGTGGGGTGGCTGGGTGCAGTTAATGCATGGTGAAAACTCTGTTTTCAGTGGAAATGTTCTTACCCTTTGGATCAAACTCTTAAAAAACTGCTGTTTTTCTTTTCAGGGCATAAATCATTAATATATTCTGAATTGTAACAGGAGAAATGTAAGTTACCTTACAGCAGCTACACTGTTTTAAAAAAGGAGTTGGTAGAAACCCAGAAGAGGAGATTCTCTGAAGAAAAGAGACTTAAAAATGCTTATCCAGTCTTTTCAGCTGTTAATAATGCATGTGTAGGGTTTTTCATGGGCTCATTGCTTCTGTGCCCCCCAAAGGGAAAATCTCAACTGGTTGCTTGTATTCTTGTAGCATTAAATTCCAGATTTCAATAAGAATCACTTTAAGAATATTTACAGACTGAGGATTCCCGATGAAGAATGAAAATAGAAGCATTGCCTGAACTAATCTAGAAACCATTATTTAAACTATTTAAGAGAATAATGATCTAATAAAAGATGTTTTGTTTATTACTTGCCTTGATGCTTTATAAAAATAACTCATAACTGCACAGAGCAGATCAAACATCTCAAACCTGAACCTATTTCCTCAGGTACCTTGTGAGACTTAAATGATGAACACAGAACAAGAGGAACTGACATTTTTCTTTGTTTTGTGCTGTGATCATGTTCCCTCAATGAAATTTCTTAAACAAGAACTGTCTGCAGTGTCAGGTTTGGCTCCAATTGAATAATACCAAAGTGTCTCACACAGTTTCCAATTTTAGCAGCCTTTTGTTGTTAAATCTATTTCAAAAAAAAAAAAAAAAAAAAAAAAAAAAAAAAAAAAAGAAAATCTTCAAAAGCAATGAGATATTGGAAAAGAACAAGTAACATGTCAGATTAATGCAAAAATGCTAATAATGATAATACCTCCCTGTCCTGCTGAAAAATACCTGAAAATACCTCCCATTTACTACTCCCTGAGAGAAAATCAAATTTTGGTTGCTTGCACAGATCTTTTTGGGACAAACTGAAAAAGAGAAATGCTGAGGAAAATGAAGGCAATAACAGGATCTGAGCATAAACAGTGCAAATATGGATATTTGTGGATATGATAGATGGATGATGGATGGATGGATGGATGGATGGATGGATGGATGGATGGATGGATGGATGGATGGATGAGGGATGGATGGATGATGGATGGATGGATGGATGATGGATGGATGGATGGATGGATGGATGATGGATGGATGGATGATGGATGGATGATGGATGGATGGATGGATGATGGATGGATGGATGGATGATGGATGGATGATGGATGGATGGATGGATGGATGATGGATGGATGATGGATGGATGGATGATGGATGGATGGATGGATGGATGGATGGTGGATGGATGGATGGATGGATGATGGATGGATGGATGGATGGATGATGGATGGATGGATGGATGATGGATGGATGGATGATGGATGGATGGTGGATGGATGGATGGATGGATGATGGATGGATGGATGGATGGATGGATGGATGGATGGATGATGGATGGATGGATGGATGATGGATGGATGATGGATGGGTGGATGATGGATGGATGGATGATGGATGGATGGATGATGGATGGGTGGATGATGGATGGGTGGATGATGGATGGATGGATGGATGGATGGATGGATGATGGATGGATGATGATGGATGATGGATGATGGATGGATGGATGGATGATGGATGGATGATGGATGGATGGAGGATGGATGGATGGATGGATGCATGGGTGGATGGATGGATGGATGGATGGATGGATGGATGGATGGATGGATGATGGATGGATGATGAATGATGGATGGATGGATGATGGATGGATGATGGATGGATGGATGGATGGATGGATGGATGGATGGATGGATGGATGATAGATGGAGTAAGGATGGATGGATGATGGATGGAGTAAGGATGGATGGAGCTGATTCAGTGTGACTAAATATGTGTTAAATGGATCAGACAGGGGGTGTGAGGCCCCTCTCCCTGAAATCCCGGGGTCATCATGCTCCTTGTTCTGTGCCAAAGGTTTGCTCCCACCCCTCACCTCCTGTTCTCCTTTCCCCCACCTTCAGCCTCTTCATTTCCTTCTCTCTTGTCTTACCCACCCCATCACCTCTCCTAAAAAAAGTCTCTCTTTCCTTTTCTCTCCATCTAACTTTATCCCTCACCTTTCCCCTGCCTCTCTTCACACTCCCACACTTCCCAGAGGAGCAGGTGTGGAAGGAGCATCATCCCCCCTGCCCCCAGTCCCACACGTGGGATGATCCTCCCTAAAACAGCCTGCACAGCCTCGGGGCAGGGGCTGCACTGCCTGAACCCCCAGCTCTGTCACAGCATCACCTCCTCACTTCAGACTGTGGAGATATTTTAGTAGTCTGTGCAAGAATTTGTCTCAGAATAACAGAATGGGTTGGGTTGGAAGGGACCCTAAAGATCATCCAGTGCCACCCCCCTGCCATGGGGACACCTCCCACTGTCCCAGGCTGATCCAGCCCCAGTGTCCAACCTGGAACTGAACATTCCAGCGACCCAGGGGCAGCCACAGCAAATCTGGGAATTCCATCCCAGCCCCTCCCAGAGAACAATTCCTAATTCCCAATATCCCATCTAACCCTACTCTGAAGCCATTCCCTGTGTGCTGTCCCTCCATTCCCTGTGCCCTGTCCCTCCATTCCCTGTGTCCTGTCCCTCCATTCCCTGTGTCTGTCCCTCCATTCCCTGTGTCCTGTCCCTCCATCCCTTGGGAATTGTCTCTCTCCATGTTTCCTGCAGCTCCTTCAGGCCCTGCAAGGCCACACTGAGCTCAGCCAAAGCTTCTCCTGTGCAGGTGAACAATCCCAGCTGTGCCAGCCTTTCCTGCCAGCAGAGCTGCTCCATCCTCTGCTCATCCTGCTGCCTCCTCTGGGCTCTGCAGCAGCTCCAGCTCCTCCCTGGGCTGGGGCAGGGCTGGGGCAGCTCTGCAGGTGGGGTCACACCTGAATGCTGATATACAGTACATATATAATTATTATATCATAGATATGGATGAATTGCATTGTAAATGACAGAGAAATGCAAGATTCCACTAATAAAAAAGCAGAACAGGGTGGAATTCATTGCCCTGTGTCCCTTCTGGTGTTCTGACCAAGCTGTGGCTGCTCCAGGAGGCTCCTGCTTTCCATCAGCTCAGGATAGAGACAGAATCCACATTAGGTGTCCAAACCAGCCCCAGGGGCTGTTCCCTGCTAGGGAATGCCAGCTCAGCACAGTGAGAGGCTGCCTGGAGATCCCCAAGGAGCCTCAGGAAGCACAATCCCTGTCAACAAGTCAATTATTCTGCAGGAGCCTTGTTCTGGTTGTTCCTGCAACTCTTCACCTCAGCAGGTTTTGTATGTGTGGCATGTCTGGGGGATTGGGATATGCTTTAAGGATATGTTTTAAGGATATATTTTAGGGATATATTTTAACTGGAATTTCCAGACAAGCTCTGGGTGAGTCAGACCAAAGATTTACACGTTGGGCACAGCAAATCTGTGTGTTCTTCAGGCAGCTGCTGGCACTTCCCCTGTGCAGAATGTGCTTTAGATACAGTGCTCTGCTATGGAGATGTTTCAAACTGTGCTAACTCCACTCCTTCCTGAGTTTTTAAACACCTCCAAAATAATGGATAATGCCAGTGGTTAAAGGTCAGCTCACGGGCCTGGCCACTGCTGCTGTTTTTTTAATCAATTATGGAGTGTTAATAATGATAAAATATTCATAGCTGTAAGCTTATAAAGGGAAAAATTATGTGCTCAAATGGAGATAAAGCATTTTATTCCATTGCAGACAACAGAGATGGGGGAGGCTTGTGGCAGCTCCTCAGAGAAGCCACTCCTGCAGCTCCCCTGCCACCAAAACCTTGCCATGCAAACCCAAACCCAGCACAAGCTCCATTGGCTCCTGAATTTTACAGTTATGAGGGAACTCAGTATTATTCAGAATTACAGTATTTGCTGAGAGCTGGTTTGTGAAATTTTAATGAAGTGTCAATGCAATCAGAAGAAGTATTTAATTTATTTATCCATTTAAAAAAAATCCTTTGTTTCCTATTGTAATGATGTCTTTTCTCCTCCCCAAATTCTAGATTATGCTCAGAATTTATTCAGTTGTGTGCAAACCTGGTTAATAAAAAGATAAGCACCTGACAGTTCTCATGCTGTCCTATTAACACACCACTCTGCAGACTGGAAGTGATGCACAAAAATCTCCTGAGTTTTGCAGCTTGACTTGATTTTAATGTCTGCTGCATAATTCTCAAATGTTTAACACTTCAGAAAACTCTGTGTGATTTAAGGGTAAATTAATCTTTACTCACTGAAAACGGGAACAAGATTTAGGTAAGATGTTTTGCCATTCCTTGATGCCTTTTAATTAACATTCCTTCTTGTTTGTTTTGAAAAACTCAAAGCTCTGCTTCTAGGCATTTGTACTAGAAGAGATCAGTTCCAGACTTTCCTAACCATTCCATGGAACAGCTTGTTTGGCTTTGCAAAGCCTGGATGTGCAGCTTTATGGGTAACTTTTTACCTCTTTCCCTTTTTTTAATGTACCTTTCCAGCAGAATTTCAGCTGCAGAACCTGGGGAATGTGATGCAACACAGGCAGGTTCACTCTGGCTGTGAAATTATGTGTAGGCAGAGCCATTATCCATCTTCATGGAGCTCTGCTGGATGTGTCCAGACCATGGGAAGGCTCAGTCTAGACAGGGCCAGGGCTTGCAGCTCCAAATTCCTCCCAAGCTCTTCTCTGGTGCTTGAAAAACCCCAAATTAAAGTGACTACCTTGGTTTGCATTTTACTGAAGATAAATCTCATTTTCTGACTTTATGAGTAATAAGATATCTCTATCTCCTGTCCATCCTCTGAAATCAAACCTGATCATGCAATTCCTTAGACCAGGATGATTTTCACTTTGCTAAATTATTTACTATGTAATTATTAATTTGATGCTGGTGTGAAACTTGGCTACAAAAGGTTTAATAGCAAAAATATTGAAGGAATAAGATGAGCAACACCAGGATGAGCAGAGGATGGAGCAGCTCTGCTGGCAGGAAAGGCTGGCACAGCTGGGATTGTTCACCTGCACAGGAGAAGCTTTGGCTGAGCTCAGTGTGGCCTTGCAGGGCCTGAAGGAGCTGCAGGAAACATGGAGAGAGACAATTCCCAAGGGATGGAGGGACAGGGCACAGGGAATGGAGGGACAGGACACAGGGAATGGAGGGACAGACACAGGGAATGGAGGGACAGGGCACAGGGAATGGAGGGACAGGGCACAGGGAATGGCTTCAAAGTAGGGTTAGATGGGATATTGGGAATTAGGAATTGTTCCCTGGGAGGGGCTGGGATGGAATTGCCAGATTTGCTGTGGCTGCCCCTGGATCCCTGGAATGTTCAGTTCCAGGTTGGACACTGGGGCTGGAGCAATGGGACAGTGGGAGGTGTCCCTTGGAAGGTTTCATCCAACCTTTATGAGCACCTTGTTTAATCCCATCTACCCCTTCCATATCCTTCCATTCTTTTGAACAATCTGTCCTCATGAAAAATTCCAATTATCTAGAAATCTTATCATTCACTTTTAATTTTTATTTTTGCATCTACTTCTGAACGAAGTTGCTGATGTAACTCCCAGAAAAATAATTTATTGCTGCTTTTTTTTTTTTTTTTTCTTCTTTGTGTAAAAGGAAAGGAGACAAAACTTATCTCCTCTCACATTTCCCTGTATTCTAGTTTTTATCAAAATTGTTCATTTAAAATTTGGTGTTGCTCTTCATTGTGCCCAAAGTCATCAACACTTTGTGGCTTTCACATAATTCCTTCTTGGCAGTTTTTACACTAAAATTATGATGAGTCCAAAATTTTCCAAGCCACCAAAAGTTCCCAAATCCCAGTAATGGTGCTGATTTCTTTAGAAATCAGGCCCTGAATGTTTCAATAGAATCATTATCTCTGTGTGTTGTCCCAACAACCAGAGCCTTTCAGTGATTTGGATCCAAATAGAAAATCACATCCCAAATTACCATAAATGTGGGGACACACAATTACCATCCCAGAAGGCACTCCAGTTTCCATGCTCATTTAGCCATGTTTGCCCCAGCTGAGCCTGCCAGCCAGGCCATTAATTAATGTTTTATTCTAATAGGGACACCTGTCCATTAGGAGCTACCAATTCTTTGTCTACAAAGAAAACTGTCAGAAGGCAATTTCCTTTTGTTTCCTGCTGCTCAGGTGTCTGAAAGACAAATTTTTCATTATCAGAGAGGAATGAGACCTCTAGCACCTCTAGATAATTTTAAATTTTCTACTTAGGAATGGTTCCTTTGAGGTTTTCTTGTTGGTGGGATTTTTTTCTGATCTCTATTTTGCTTTTTTCCATAAGGTCACCTCATTTCCAAAATCACTTCTTTAGGGAAATTTTAGATTCAAGGAGACAGAAATTATTGACTTATTACTAAACTGGCCCAGAAAATTACTTTGGCATGCTCCAACACGTAATTAACAGCAGTCAACAACTACTGGATTTATCACTTCACACTCCAGAAAATGTACAGAGAATATTTAACCCCAGAAGTTTGTAATTAACTTTTCCTTGATGGAAAAGAGAAATAGCCCACAGCAGAGTTTTGGTGAATAAAATCTATCTTGATTTAAGATCCTTCAATGAATTCTTTAGCACATCCTTTATTATTACAATTTTAAGTCCTTTTTTTTTTCATTCTGCCAGGTACAATGCAGCACATCCTTTATTACAAATGTTATGGGTAAAAAATATAGAATTTTTCAAGTCCTAGTGGCCATCTGAGCTAGATCAGAGAAATTCAGAAGAGCCACAAACCATCACCCTGGAGTTTCTGTCACCCTGTGTCCCCTCTGTCCCTTTTCTTGGTAGATGCACAGGCAAATGCAAATTTCTCCGTGTTTGGATTTAAATCATTATTTAAATTTGAGTTCTTTGGTGTTCTCTAAATCTGAAGGTCTCTGATCTACAGGATGTGTTGGGGGATCCTGAGGGGCTCTCCCAGCTCTGATGATTTTGGGGTCTCCTGCAGCAGCCAGCCAGCCTGCACAGAAGCTGTTTCCATAGCTCTGAGTTTGGGACCTGGGCAGGAATTTTTGGGAGATGCTCAGTGTGAGGGGTCCCTCCTGCTCAGACCCATCTCAGCAGACTGGACACTGCTGGGTGGGTCAGCTTGTGATGTGGGAGGGAAAGGGGAAAAATTAGCTTTTGGCATTTCACTTTAGAACTTGAAGGTCCCAAATACTTCCAGTCTTGTGGACACTGCTGAAGGCTCGTGGAGAAACCTAATCTGGCTTTTTCTCAGGCTGTTGACTTTTCTCAGCTTCAGCTTGGATCTTTCCCAGGCTGGGGATCTTTCTCAGAGACAAAACAATGGAAGGTAGGAAGAAAACACAGATAAACACCTGGTGTTGACCACAGAGCAGTGTGAGTGTCTGGTGATATTTTGCACAAAGCATGTTTTCAAAGAGGTGTTGCCTTCTTGGACCAATGAGCCTTTTCTACTTTGTTTTTTCACCATCTCCCTTATATAAATGCCATGGCTTTTCAATAAATCACTCTTCTTGCTGCTTGGAAGAGGAGTCATGTTGTGTTGGAGTCAGTGAGTTAGGGGATTCTCTGAATCCCCTTGCAGGGATTGAATTAAAGCCTTTGGATGGATTGAAGTACATTAAGCCAGCACACATAAAGCAGATGTTTAAGTAGAAGTCAGTCAGTAAGTTTTAGTATGAGCTCTAATGCTTTTAGTAAGTGAAAGGTCTGGATTCCACAGTAGCAGTGAGTGTTATACTGAAGGTTGAAACATACTGATATCTTCAGCAAGAGGCTCCAAGCCCACAGCTGTAGACAGGGCTTAGTCATAATAGAGCTATAGTAAGAATATTGCTTACATTTTTAAAATAGTACAAGATAGGTTGTATTCATAGTCTATATGTAACCTAGTGTGTTAAAAAAGTAGGATTCTAATAGGTTAAGGAGTGGTGGTCCAAGCTGTTGGAAAAATCCTATATAAGAGTTAGAATTGGGGAGAGTTGGTGCCTTTTGCCTTTCTTGCCTTCCTGCTTTGCTGCCATTGCTTTTTCCAGCCATCAACACCCGAGAAGAAGATTGGAGCAACATCAGCCCCACTGGGACCTTTGGGAACAGCTTCTGCTTTAACTTGGGACTCTGAACTAAACTTAGCATGGACTTTGATGTCTGTGACGGTGCCTTGGAGACTGATGTGCTTCTGCAATAAATAACCTTTTTAGCAGCTATTAGCTGCTTGCTTATTTGGAAGATTTCCTGACAAAGTTGGTGCCCTGAGCACCTCACAGTGCTGCTGTATTCAATGCAAGCAGAGCCTAGGCTGAGGCCATCAAATCTTTTGTGATTTCATCTGCTTGCAGCACTCTCTTAGCCAGCAAGAGAAAGAAATCTGGGAGAGCTGCACAGAAATTCCATGGGCAACTTTATTACTACAAAGGGGGTCTGACAGCAAATCCAAGTATATAGAATATCAAAGTTGTAGGGTTGAGGTGGCTTGAAAAGTGACCAATAAAGTAATAAGTTGAAAGCTATCCAATTACTTTAAGGTTTTAGGTAGAAAGCCACCAGTTAGCTAAAAGAGATAAGGACCAATAAAAACTCTAAAAGATAACACGGGGGTCTACAGGGAGTGAACATTTCTCTAGCATGAGTCATCCTAAGGAAGGATTCCTTATCTTAGGAGAGAAAGTTCCAAAGGGGCCCTAAAGGGGTGTCTGAACCATCCACCAACACAGTCCTTTGATGGAAGAGTATGAAAACAGCTTAATAGGGAGGAGACCTGAATGAAATCACTCCTGAATGAGGTAATGTGCAGTTTCAAGTAGATTACGTGGACATGTGCATCCAAGGAACACTTTTTTTCCTCTTTTTTAGTTATTTTTTTTTTTTTTTTCCCCAGCCAAAACACTGGCACTTGGATGGATGAATCATTGGTATTATCTGGAAGTGTTGAAGAAAAATTTATACTGGTGAGTTCTTCTTAGCAGTTTAATGGTGTCATTACAACAAAGATTTGTATTTGATTGGACTGAAAAAACAAAGGTTTAATCTCTCATGTTTGGACATATTGATGGCAATAATTTTGTTTGCTAACTTCTGTATTGTTCTGGCTTTAAAAAAAAATTTAACATTTTGAAATGCAATATATTTATAAATAACCTTGGGGCTATCTTTTTATTCTGTTTTTCTGCTGCAACAAGTCTGTTATGAATGTGGTGTCATTTTTTTACCCCTTCCAGCAGCATTTCTACAATTTGGAGATCAGTTTCAACCCCATTTATCAGCGTGGTTGAAGGTTTCAACCACATTAATTTATTGGAATTTCATTGGAAAATTGGCAGCTGAGAAGGAGCCATTGCTGTTAAGCAGGTGAGGATTCACATGGGACATTTCCACAAGAGTTTTTGCCTTCTGCTGCTCCAAAAAAAATTTGTCCACAAATGGTGGAGAATATTCAGCTCCAGGGGCTCAAATGGTGAAAGTTCTGTGATTCATTAAATTTCAGGAACTTTTCTGAAGGTCTCAGTGGGTTGTGATAATCAATGAATTTACCCAGGGCCCAGTTTCAGCTCTAGAGGAAAAGTTGTCTTTGGTGTATTTGGTTAAGATGTAAATTTTTAAGTCTGGGCTGAATTTTTTAATCAGGGAATGATTTCTATGGAAATGTTTTGCAAGGAGCTTTGCTTGCACAGCTTCCTGTGTCTGTGCAGCTTTTTGTATTTCTCATTTTGCTACTATAAAGTTACATCCTCCTTACTCTAGATGTGATAGGAATAACTCCCTGTGTAACTGTCCTGGTCAGAATAGTTTGGGTTATTGGTTTGTTTGTTTTGGTTTTATTTTTAATTTTTAATAAGTGCCTCTCAGAATTTATATCACCCATGGAAAAATGAGCTTGATTTTTCATTTTATCCATCCCCATGTAAAGCTGTTCACTAGTAGAATGATAGCACCAATTTGATGTAAAAAAGGCATCAATTTATTAATTCCTTTCAGAACTTAATTGAATGCTATTTTCTCCCTTCTTCTGCAAAAGTGCAAATTCCTTGTTTTAAGTTCCTTTGGTACTTCCTGGGATGATCTACTGCTGACTACAATGCCTATAGCATTTCTGGCTAAACCAAATTAATGGTGGTCTAAAACCCTTGACAAAGCCTGTTCAGCTGTTTGCCAGCCTTGCTGACAGATTTGGGCAACTAATAATTCATGGATTTAGTCAGCATTGGTGCAAAACCTCTGCAGTCAGGACAGGAATTGCACACCTTCATTCAGCAGCTGCTTGAACACCACTGGAATTAATTTGAGATGTCATCATGAGGGTTTGAATTGATAGAATACTTCCATTATGGATAGATGGTCCTAAAATGAGAAAACTCATTGCAAATCATGGAAATTATTTTAAATTTTGAAATTATGCAAAGCAGGTGCAGATGGATGAAGGAATGGATGAGGAGAGGCAGGGAACACACCTCAGTATTTTATCCCACACTGTGCACAAAGACCATCCAGTTGATTCTGGATCAGAATTATACAGGGTGAATTATTTTTTTTTTCCCCCATCAATTTGGACTTTTTCTGCTCATCAGGACAGCTCCAGACAGATTGTGTGATGACAATCTTCTGTGTGCTGTTTGAATATATAATAGGAATGGGATCCAGCAGCATGTGCATACGTGGTGCAGAACAAAATGTTCTGCAAACCTTGACAGAAAAGTCTGTGTCCTTGCCAGAAATAAACACCCTTGAAAGACATAAAAAGCTGTTAATTTGTGTACAGTCTATCAGGAGGGGAAATTGAGAGGTGAGACAGGGGAGATTTTGTGGCCTCTATTACCTTTTACCACTTTTTTTTTTTCTTTATTTAATAACCCACCAAGATGCCCAGTCTCTTTTTGGGAGAATTGCTGAGCTTCCTGCAGGGAATTCATTCATCCCAATCCTTGTGAATTATTTAACTCCTTCAAGGCTGCTCAGAAGAATGTTACTTTGGTTTAACTTTGATTGGAAAAGGCATCTCCTTTTACCTTCTATTTGTGGTTTCTTTTGGCTGTTCTTTCACACCCTGCCAGCCTGGTGAGCACTGTGCAAATTATAAAAATCATTGATCTGCTTGCAGCACAGATGGAAACTGGTGGAAAATTCACCCAGGCAGGTGCTGGCACTCTGAAATAAAATGGGAGTCACTGTCCAGCCAGCTCTGAAAGCACCTTGTGGCACACACCTACTTATTTTGGCACCTAAACACCTCAAAAAACAACTGTGGCTCTAAATTATAGTGTATAAGAACCATGAAAATGTTGTATTGCTACTCCTGTTAGTACTAAAACACTAATTTTTCAAAGCAAGACCTTTAATCTATGCTGTGAGCAACACCAAGTGTGCACTGGCAGTGGTGAAAAATGAGTTTGAAAAATGTTTTGAGAGGTTTTTAGGCTTTTGTTGCTCTCTCTGTGTTACATATTTTATTCTAAGGGCTGGATTTACCTGGAGATCTCTGAACTTGGCTGATAATGCTTCACATTTTAGTGGGAATTACTGCTGGAGTTGTAGTAAAAGTTATCACCTCTGTGGCAACTTCATGTGTCCCAAGTGAAGTGAGGTGTCATATTATGGAATTTATTAGAGTGGATGTGTCTGTCCCAGGGTGTCCTGCTGGGAGAGATCTGTCAACACATTGTCACACCTCTAACAGGTGCAAAAATAGCCAATAAAATGATGATACAGCCTTGACAAATGTCCTTTGTTATCACACTGCAGTGTAGATTAGGAAAATTGCATCCTGAATTCCTGTGTTCAACATTCCTTATCAATTACCCAACACTGTGTCCTGCATTTTTCTTGCTTGTTGGTAAAAAATCATTAAGTTAAAACATTGATTTTTTTTTTTTTTTGTCTTCTGAGCTGGATAAATTAAAATTTAATTGTAGCAAATGCCAGCAATGCTTCCTACTAAGCAAAGATTTCAGAAGTAAAATGGGCCTTTGAAATACTCATTTGATTTTTGCCCCAAAGTCATCTCTTCAGGCTCCAAGCCAAATATCTGAACAGGCTGGAATAAAAACCAATCCATAGAGCTTTTCCATGAGAGCCCCAAGGTTTCCAATTGTGTCTAAAAATAAATTAACTCACTGGGATTATGGACAAATAATTCAATTTGGATAAAATAGGGACCTACACTTCTCCAGATTTGGGGG
The DNA here is from genome assembly GCF_903797595.1 of Erithacus rubecula. NCBI lineage: Eukaryota > Metazoa > Chordata > Aves > Passeriformes > Muscicapidae > Erithacus > Erithacus rubecula. The sequence goes on along the minus strand of NC_136658.1, from coordinate 109,923,756 downwards.
TTTGGGAGGGGGTATTTTTGACCTCTAGTCCAAAGACAATTGCACTGAGACCTGTCTTTTCTGCCAAAAAAAAACCCCAAACTAAACCAAACTTTCATCCATTTTATAATCCGGAAATGAGAAAACAGTGGTATGAAAAATCCAAATTATTTTATATTTTTGGATGCAGAGAGAACCACAGTGATGGAACTCATCTGGAAAGTTTAGTAAATGTTCTTTTTAAAAAAAATAGAATTATAAGTGTCTGAAGAGAAACTTTTTGCAGTTTTCCTATCATTTCTTTGGGAAGATCAATTTTTTTTTTCTTTTTCTTAAGGAATTCATGGTGTTTTATATATTTTTTTAGGTTCTTCTGTCTTTGAAAGAAGGAGTTAGACATGGATGGTGACATCATGTTCAGGAGTGTTTTATGCGCTGATTTTTTCAGTCTATGAGAGTAAATTACTTTGCAAAGTGAGACAGATATTTTACTTTGGTCAAAATTATGATGCATCCCTTCATAACACAAATTGCTTCTTGTCTGCAAAGGGGGAAATCTCTTCCTTTTTGTTCTAGAGACTTTTGCTGGTTTTCTCTTTTTTTAGATTTTCACTCTCTCTAGATTTTGCATTTTTGGCTTGCTTGTTTCTTTTTCAAGAAAAAAAGGATCAATTATCAGAATCACCTATCAATAAATCATTGACTGAAAACATAAAAATAATACCTAAGAAGTGAATCTGAACGAATTTTAGGCAGGAGGAAATACCCACAAATTCAATGAAAATTTAAATCAGTGATTTCCTCTACTTAGAATTTTTGGTCACATTTATTTTCCTGTCGTGGTCAGCCCAGTCTTCTGCACACAGTGCTGGTTTATAAGGCAGGTTTGGGATTCAGATGTGCCATTCATGGACCAATTTGTAGATTAAATATAATAATAATAGTAAAGGTACAGATTAACTTCTGGTTCTGGTTTTTCTTTTATTGCTCATTGGGACTGATTTTTTTCCCAGCTTGTGCTCTTGTGTTGTTTTCTGGCTGGGGGCATTCTTTTATTTTTATTAAAACAGGAGGATTACATCTGATTTGCCTGGCATGTGGAGCTCCAGCATTCCAGGGGTTTAAATTATTTCCCATTGCACCACTCTCTCCTAATTTAACTTCCTCCTTCTAGTCAAGCTGAAGAGGGTTTTAAGAATTGGCAGAGTCCATGACTTTAAACTAACTTGTGCAATAACTTGATAAATAATTCTGACAAATCCTTGTCTCCTGCCTACTAATCCCCTTTTTGTGGGAATGGAACATGCATTTTGCAGCTTAGGATTGCCACAGCATTTTTCAGCCTGGGTGGTTTCTCACGTGTCAATTTTCTTGCTGCTTGCAGAACTAAGACCAGAGTGAATCGTGTTCTGTGATTTTTGCTTATGGATGAGTGAGTCTTTTTTTTTTTAATTTTTTTTTTCTCCTTTTAACTGTGTGTTAACATATTACCTCGTTTCTTCTCTAATGTGCTGGCTCAGAATACAAGGCAGTAAACACATGTTGCAAGGGTAAGCTTTGATTTATTTATGTTTTGTGTGTGGTGGCCCCAAAAGCAGCACAGGCAGGCAGGACCCTGGACAGTTTAAATTCACACTTTGGAAAAAATGTGAAAAACCAGGAGCAGAGCTCTGGAAATCAGAGGTTCCATTCCTCATGCTCCCATTTTGAATAACCTTTCAAATTAGGCTTTATTTTCTGTTTTTCCTGTGTTATCAATGTCTCATCTCTTGCAGTCAGCTCTGTCACAGCCTTTTTGGAATGACCTCAGGAACAGCACAGACTGTGGTGGAGGTCAGCAGGAGGCTGAGGAGAATATTTATTCCATCAGAACTAAGCTAATGTCCTACAAATGACACAGGAATAAAAAAAAAAAAACCACTTGTGGAACCCAAGGACTGATATTCGATGCAATTAGGGATTTCCTGTTCTCTGCAAACAGTTTATCACTGAACCAGGTGATAAACTCCTTTATATCAGGATTCTGAGATAAAGAGGTTATAAAATAAATGCCATATGCACTTCCCCAACCTCCACTGGGCAATCTGTGGCAGTCCCCAGTGTCCCTCAGAGTCAAAAAAAAATGTTTCCTGCTATTCTCCTGTATTTCAGTTTCTGAAAAGCACCAAGGGCACCCATATTTTCAGGTGTTTGTAGACTTTGACAAACCCTCCCTGAGTTTCTTTTCTCCAGCCTTTCCCCAGAGAAGTTCCAGTCCCTTTTGCAGCCCTTCCCTGGAGTCTTCCCAGTAAATTTATGTATTTTCGGGACTGAGGAGCCCAGAACTGGATGCTGTGCTCCAGGTGTGCTGAAAAGAGGGAAATTCTCATTTCTTCTCCTTCTCCTACCAATGTCAGAAGCAGCACAAGAATGGCTCAGCCCAGCTTTCCCCAAGCCCTCTCTCTACCATTTCATCCCTTTATCCTTCTCAGATCAAGAAGAGCTTCCATTTATCTCTTTAATTTGAAGTAATAACTCTGGCTTTGCTCCAGAGCAGCTCTGGCAGGGCAGCATCCTTCAGCCAGCCCTGACTGAGAGCAGCCTGTGTTTTTAATGCAGTCATATTTACTCTCAGAGCTGATCCAAAGCCATTTGAAACCAGTGGGAAGCTTTCTCTTGGCTTCAACGGGACCTTGATCAGACCCTTAATTAGTTATACTTCCATTATTGCTCAGCAGGAGTCTGAAGGCAGAACCTTGCACATTCCTCTTTTTTTCTTTCCTGTTATTGAAATACAAACCAGCCTAAGGTAAAGTAAAAAAGTAGGATTTTTTTTTCCCTTTCATGGTTTCACAGAAATCCACAGCTCCTTTTGTTTTCCTTTTGTTTGTTCCCTCCCACAGCTAGCACATTAATTACCTGCTTTTTCAAACTTTCTAATTCCAATTACAACAACCTTACTGAAAAGAGCAGCTGACTAAAGGGAACCCGGATCCAGGCTTAAGCTCAAAGCAGATTAATCTATAAAATCAAGGGGGTGATACTGGTTCTGTTACCCCATTTTGAGAAGTAACTTTGAGCCTTATGAGCCTAAAACTCCTGGTGCAAGCCTGTGGGTGTTTGGAGTGCAACTCAGGCTAGAAAGTTCCAGCAGATTACAAATCTGCAATTCCACATAGCTCTGCAAAGATCACACCAGGAGTGAGGATTATTGCACAAAAAAGGTTTGGAAAAGCAGAGGTGACTGTACTCTAAACTGCACTGAAACAAATAATTACAGATATAACTTAAAATATATATTGTGATATGCAGCCTGATGGTTTTTTCACTTCTCACCTGTTGGATTTCAGCCACCCCTAAGTTAAAGCTCTACTGGTTCACCTGTCTGTCACCACAGGAAATTGGGATGAAAAGTTCCTAAAGATGGCACAGGAATCATCCTCTGGAGGTGTCTGCCTCCTTTAAGTGGTAGAAAAGGTACCCAGATAGAGGCCCAACCTGGAAATTTAACTTTTTGGTTAAAACAAGTCCTCCTGCCTTTCACTGGATGGAGTGAATGTTCTCCATGTGTCCAGTTCTGGGCTTCTCACATCCAGAGAGCCCTGGAGGGTCTGGAGCCCCAGGAGGGGCTGAGAGAGCTGGGAAGGGGCTGAGCCTGGAAAAAGGAGGCTCAGGGGGGACCTTGTGGCTCTGCACAGCTCCCTGACAGGAGGGGCAGGGAGGGGGGTCGGGCTCTGCTCCAGGGACAGGGACAGGAGGAGAGAGAACAGCCTCAGGCTGGGCAGGGCAGGCTCAGGGTGACAGCAGCAGGAATTTCCCCACGGAAAGGGAGCTCAGGGGTTGGAGCTGCCCAGGTGTGTTGGGTTGGTGTGCCCAGCAATGTGTGTTCTGTCCCCAGGTGGGGCAGTGCCCCTGATCTCCTGGCACATATTCTCTGCTCATGGGCCATCTTTAAACCAGCTGGGCAATCATCTTTATCTTCCCACAGCCCATCCTCCCTCCAGGAGATATCTCCTGTTCATGGCCACTGAGTCCCAGGGCATGGCTGAGAAAATTCCATCATCCCACTGGGAGATGCTCCAGCCAGGGCAGGAGCCAAGCCTTTCCTACCCAGAGAAAAACTGACATTTGGACACCAAGGAACCTTCTTCCCACTGCATTCCAGAGGAAAACCAGAGCCTTGCACATCATCCCTGGAGCTTCAGAGGAAACTGCCCCTTCTCCAGGAGCACTGCTCCAGCTGAGCCACATCTGCCCCTGCAGGAGGATGCAGCACCATGGAATGGGACTGTGCCACCACCCTGACTGACTGACTGTGCCAGCTTGGATTCTGACTCTGGCAGGGTTGGGATTGTTCTGTGTAATACTGCATTGCTATTTTATTTGTCCTAGTAAAGAACTGTTATTCCTAATTCCCATATTTTTGACTGAGAGGCCCTTAATTTCAAAATGATAATAATAATTTGGAGGGAGGGGGTTTACATTCTCCATTTCAAAGAGAAGTTTCTGCCTTTATTGGCAGACACCTGCACTCCAAACCAGGACACCAGGGAGGTTTGCAGTGCCCATCCCTGAAGGTGGCACCTGGAGGTGGCACTCAGAGCTCTGGGCTGGGGACAAGGTGGGGATGGGCACAGGTTGGGCTCAGTGACCTTGGAGCTCTTTTCCAAGCTGTTTCTGTGACTCCCTGAGCTGAAAGCATGGAGCCTGCTCAGGGGAAACATGAGGACAGAGCTGCAGAGAACAGACACCTTTGTCAATAAAGTGTAAACTCACCATCTCCAGCCTTGGAAAGCTCCCAGGCTCTCCCTGGAGTCATCAATACTGACTGCAAGGACTGGCAACGTGTTCCACCCAGCAGAAAACCACCTCACCCCCCAACACCCATATGCACTGTGGTATTTGAGGCACAACCCGTGAAAGCAGGGAGGGATCCATCTGGCCTGGCTTTTATGGGCACTGCATTTTTACTGTCACTTTTTAAAAAGTGACGTTAACACCCACCTCCAGGCGAGGTCCTTGCGTATGCAGCTCTGTGCTAAAAACATTCCCTTTCCCAGCTGGGGAACCTGCTCCTGCCTTCCCAAGCTCTCCAGCTATTCTTTCATGTTGCTGGTGCAGAACATGATGCTGAAAATGTCTGCATAATGTCTGTGTGTCTTTGAGAAGGTGAAGAGGGGTGACTGATGGGGCTGGAGTGCTTGAAAACAGAATTTTTGTGACACTGTCTGAATGTAGAATCACAGAATCACAGAATGGTTTGGGTTGGGAGGGACTTTAAAGATCATCTCATTCTCACCCCAGCCATGGGCAGGGACACCTTCTGCTGTCCCAGGCTGCTCCAACCTGGCCTTGGACACTTCCAACCACAAGTTTTTTGTGCCAGGGCATCCCCACCCTCATAGAGAATTCAAAATGAATGGCCACTAGTTGAAATTAGAATCTAAAGTCAAACATACATGAAAAAAAAAAAATTGATAATTGTTGATAATTGACCTAACAGACATATTTATTTCTGTGTGACATAAAATGCATTTTCAAAGCTCAGGCTTAATCTGGCACTTCATCTAGCACCCTTTCTCTGTGATTGCATATTGCCTGCTTTCCATAAATAATACACTGCTCTTTTCCTGCTGACTAAGGACACTGCTGCTTAGGAAAGGGCTTTCATGCTGCTCCTTATCTGATGACACCACTGAGGAATCCTCCATGAAAAGAGAGAACTTTTTCTATTGTTCCAAACCTCAATAATTTGCAGGTAATTCTACTGCAGTGGATTCCACTAGGTAGAGTTATTACACCTAAAAAAACCAGACATCAACCTGCTCTGTTACAATGGAATTGCAGTTGGAGCTGTGCTAATTATTTCTTATTAAGATGTGTGGGCAGGCAGGGGAGATTCAGGGACAGAAAACAGCTGGAAGTGCTGCCCCTGACCCACAATAAATTATCTGTGGAAGGTTTCATGGACTCCAGAAAACTTCCCTGGTCTTTTAAGGATGTGGTTCTTTCCTCTCCAAATGTACAGTCAGTTGTTGAATAAGATAGGGGGTCACAGAAGCTGAGATCTGATAACTGGCAGAGCTAATCAGGTCATACTCCAACATCTTAGCAGAAAATGAAGAATTTTAATTGGAAACACACGCTGGGGCCTGGCATCATCTACATTTCCATTATAATGCACCTTCCATGGCAGCAGTGCACAATAAGGGTTCAACATCCTTCAACAACAAAACACTTAGTTTTTAAAAGCAGAAAAAAATCTTAGTCATTAACTGGATTTATTAGATTTGCCTTAATTCAGTTAAATATCAGAAAAGTCAAAGATTTTGCAGTATTTGTCCCTCAGAAGTGCATTCCTTGTTTTTTAATTGAAGGGGCAGGAGGATGATCTGTTTAGGGGAGCGGGGTGGCAGCACTCCCTTCCCCCTAAATTCACAGGAATTGCTCCAAGGAGTGAGGAATCAACCAGGGCAGTGGAGCTGAGGGTGTTGTGCTGGAGGAATCTTGCAGACCTGGAGTCATTAAGGTTATTTTTCCTCTGTTTTCCTTCAGTGTATCTCATGAGTGCACTGTCTCCTCCATGCACTCTGATGGACTCGCTCACACTATGAAACATGAATTTGGAATTGTGTCCCAGCGCTGTGCCCAGGAGCTGTGGAACATCTGGAATCCTCTCCCCAGCAGCTGTTTGAACACCTCTGCACTCCTCAGGGCTGTGCTGTCACCTCCTCACACAGGTGATTCACTGCCTGCCAGGGTGAGGTGACTCCTGCAAACCCATTCACAGCCAAACCATGGAATTTGCTGCCCCTCCAAATTCTCACACATAAGCACGTGGGCACAAACGCACGTCCTGCAATTTGCATTTTAATTTTACTGCATTTATTTTCCTTACCATTCCTCAGCAGTGACTTTATTGATCTCCTTTCTTTTCTCCTTCATGCCAAAAGAATAGAAAAAATATATGGAGAAAGAATTGCAGCAAACCCCTTCTCTCCAGCAAAATACCTTTTTTGAGGCATTCTGTGTGTTTTACTCAAGTGGGGACCTCTAATGTGCTTGCAAGTGATAATGTGCTGACAGAACATAAGAGTGATTCACTGTGAAAACTAGGGAGAAAAATTTGCTATTTGCAGTTAAAGTCCTCCATAGACTTCTGACTACATAACCTTTAATAGAGAAAAACACCTAATAACAGTTTGTAGATTTGCAGTGTTGAAGCAGAGGTATGGAACTGCAAATATAATGGGACTGGGAAGTTGTCATCATTTTCAGAACTGACAAAAATGGTGGCTATTTAAATATTTCACTCAAATTGTGGGTAATTAAATATTTAAATATTTAAAATTTCAATTGTTATTGGAAATTTGAATATTTGGATATTTGAATGTTTGAATATTTGAATATTGAATATTTGAATATTTTCATGTGGATATTTGTTGTGAGCTGGCATTTCTCTGTATTTGCTGATAACTGAATGTGCTGTGGGCTTGGAAAAGTTTGAATTCAGACAACCTGGAGGTGATCCAGCTGGAGAGGGAATTCTACAGGGTGTCCTGGTTTTGGCTGGGAGAGGGTTAATTTTTTCCTAGTAGCTGGTTTGGGTTTAGTATGAAAAACCACACTGCAGTTTAGTGTTAAACTAAGCCTAAATCCAGGACTTTTCAGTGTCTCATGCTCTGAAATGAGGAGGGGCACACAAATCTGGGAGGAAGCAGAGTCAGGACACTGAGCTGGACTGGCCAAGGGGTTGTTCCCCACCAGAGGATGGTGATTATTATACTATAATTATTATTATAAGTAATACCAGTGTACCATTATTATTATTATCATCATCATTATCATCATCATCCTCATCATTATTTTTTTAATTTTTTTATTTTAATTTTTATTCTCTGTCCTTATCTCAACCTACAAGGGTTACTTGCCCTTGCAATCCTCCTGCCCACTGGTGAGGTGGGAGGGGGTGAGAAAGTCAATTATTTGTCAGCTGGGGTCAAACCACGAGAGAAGGGGAAGGGAGGTTGGAACAAAGGGCACCTGGATATGGATGAATAAATCAAATAGTTTGGGAGAAGTGACAACTTGATCTTCTTCTAAGCTTCTGGTTTAGACCAAGATTGAGCCAGTGAGTCCTGAAAGACTCTGTCTATATGGAATTATGTGAAAATTTAATTCCAGTTCTGTGATTAATCACAGTTTCATTAGTGCTGCAGATGAACTTGAGAAAGGTGTGTGTAAGGAGAGGTAGAGAGATGAATTTACAAGAATGGGGAGGGACTTTTACAAGGGCATTGAGAGACAGGACACGGAACGGCCAAAACTGGAGAATGACAGGGATGGATGAGATATTGGGAATTAGGAATTGTTCCATGGGATGGAATTCCCAGAGTAGCTGCCCCTGGATCCCTGGAATGTTCAGTTCCAGGCTGGACACTGGGGCTGGAGCAATGGGACAGTGGGAGGTGTCCCTGCCATGGATAAAATTTAAGGTTCCTTCCAGCTCCAACAATCCTGTGATTTTTTGATTCTATAAATAGCAGCACAAATATTTAATGGTGTTTACACCATAACCTGTGGGTCCAGCAGAACATGGATTCACCATTCCCGGAATTCTCATGGCAAGGCTGTGACATCATCCAGAAAATTCTGCTTTTTCCAAAGACAAACTCCTCACCTGGGGTGAGGTCTGCAGGTGTGAGAGGATATCACCAAACCCCTACTGCTGGAAACTACAGAAAAATGTGTCTGTGAGTCATGTTCTTCCCTGGGTTTTCAGGCTCTGCCCCTCAAAAGTGGAATTTAGCTAAAGGCTGAACAAACCTGAGAATAAATCAGTGGCTGCTACTGATGCAGAGGGTTTGTCTGCACAGTCTGTGGGAAAATTGGAATTTGTGTCATCAGATGTTGCTGGGACATTGGTCCTCCCTGCCAGCAGCTAAACAACTTTCTACAGGTCCACACTCAACACAGAAGGGAGCAGGAGTTCAAATATTGTTGAAATTTCCTTTGAATCACCTGCTTTTAATGAGAGTATTCCAAAATGTGGAATGCTTCATGCCATGCCAGCTCTCACTTCATTAGACAGCACTTCCTCCTGTGTCCCTGCATGACACACTCTTGTTTTTCCAACTAATTAATTACCTATTTACTTAAGTAAATATATATTTTTTTACATTTAAACTCATTGAAATTTAAGTTTGAGGCTCTGAGCATCCTGGTCTAGTGGAAGGTTCCCTGCCCATGACAAAGGGTTGGAAATAAAATGATCTTTAAGGTCTCTTCCAACCCAAACAATTCTCTGATTCTTTGGTTTGGTTTTGAATCATCTATTGGAAAAGTCACCAGCTTCTGGGAGTTTGAAATAAATGTAGTTACTCATTTTAATTTTATATTAAATTTAGATGCAAGTCACGTGAAATCATGCAGTAATCTAAAAATATCTTATGCAGAGTCCTGTATATGATTCCCAAAGAGATATAAACAGCATAAACAGATAAATGATAATTCTAGTGGAGTTTTTAATGTAGGTTTTCTATATTTATGAGGAGAATATTCAGATTTGATATCTATGTTTGGAGCAGTTATTCTCTACCCTACACATGTCCAGTGAAATATGAAAAAGAGTTTGAGCATAATCTCACATCAGGACCATTTAGATTCAAGTTCATCCCATAAATTCTGCCTGGAAACCTTTGGAGTAACACAAGCAGATATTTCACACATGATCCATGAGGCTACATCCCATGTATTCCCCCCAACTGCTTTTTAAGGAGTTTTAAATTTCCTACTCCTCCCAAATGCTGGAGGTTGTCTCTGCTGGCAAGACCCAGAGAATGGAACAAAGGCTAAAAACCTTTAAATTCCAATTAAAATCCTTAATTCTTCCAGGGACTTGCCCTGTCCCTGTAGTAACACATCCCTTTCTTTTCAAAGGGATGCACCAAATTAAATTCCAGTGGAATTTTCCCTCCAACCAGGTTTCCCATGGATTATGTGTTCACCCAGGCTGCAGGAAGCTAAAGAGATCTTAGGTGGCAATTCTGGAATTAATTTCAACAACTTTTTTCTTCCTTAGATGATCCCCTGTTGCTTTCAGAGACCATTTTATCCCATTGCAAACTGGATTTGAGGCAGGAAATATTTATTTTCTCTTCACTGGCTGGGAGCAGTCCAGCCCAACACTGCATGCCTGAGTTTTTGACTGCTGGCAGGACTTAAAAGGCTGATTTTTATAAAGATATCTGGAAATTTCGCCAATTTTGGACCATTGCACTGTATTGAAACCGTGTTCCATTCCAGAGCTGCTGAGTACATCTCAGTTTTCCTGCTGGAACTCCCACCCAGAGGATTTACATTCTATATTATCTAGTATTTTATTGTGTGACCTCACAGCCAAACTTTGTTTGGTTTTGGACACTTTTTTATCTTTCTTTATAGCAATTAACTAAAACACAGAAAATGTGACATCTGATGTCTAACCAGGTGTGTATTATTTCTATTTTTTATGTTTTATCAATGACATTCCTAGTATTGTGCACTTGACCAACAGGTAGATCATTTTTATGTTTGTTTGGGGGGGTTATTTTTTTTTTTTTTTTTTCCACAGAAGACATCACATTTAGCTTCCAGCAAAAGAACTGTGATCTCTAAGGCATCATTTTTCTCCTTCCACCTATCAATGCTGGATTTAATAGCACCCATTCTTCAAGTGATTTATTGCCAGTGACTGCAATTTTCACTTTTAAATCGTATGTCTAATGTCAGAATTATTCAACCCTTTATGTAAAGTTGTGTATTATGTTAGGCATCCAGGTAAAATGCACCACACTTAAGTCTTTTTTTTTTTCCCTGTTTTATTGATGGAGGTTGAATACAGAAATATCCTGAGAAGTTAAACTGCAAAGACAACTCTGTCCTTCTTTCTGCAGTGAGGGTTCAAGGAATGCCATGAGTTGTATACTTATTTTCCATCAGCATTCATGGAGGGTTGGGGAATACCACACTGGAGCAGGGGGAGTGGAGGAGGAGCTGCCAAAATCCAGATTCCAAAGGAGGGAGGTTTCAGGCTCCCTGTGTGAGAGAAGGAAGCAGCCTTGCTGCTCCAAGGATGCCAAGAGCTGTCCAGCCCTGCCAGGGGCTGGGTGCCAGTGACAAAAACCAGCAGAGTGGAACATCTGCTTTGTGTGGTTGCTGCCCAAAAATGAGAGGGGAGCATTCTGCTGCTTCAGTGCACTCAGCTGGGGAGCCCTGAGACAGTTTTGGAGGGTTGTGCTCCACTCTGTGCCCTGCTGCTCTCCCCAGCCCAGGAGTGCCTGGCACCTCAACAATGGCAGTTTAGGATGGCATTTAGGATTTTCCTGTGGCTGTCCTTTTCCTCTCTACCACAGATATGGAAGAGAAAACCCAGGGGATTTTGGAAGCTTTTTTTTGGCTTTTTAGCTTCCAGCAAAAGGGTTCAGGCTCCAGCTAAGAGTTACATAGTCTGGAGAGCAGATGAGAGAAGAGATAAATGAATATTCTTGGCTGAGAGACACTGTTTTACAAAGACAATAAAAGACACAGGAATTATCACAGAGTCAGAAGCCTCTGACACACACACTGAAAGTGTTCAAGACTTCTCCCCAGAGTTTGGATGCAGATTCTGCAGTTACTGACTCAGGAATTGAGGGAAAGGATTTCAGTGTGTGCCCCATCAACAACTGGATGGCAAGATACATCAAATCCCAAGTGACATTATTTCATTATTTCTTCACTAGCTGTAACACTAATAGGTACCTTTACATATATATATGCACACATATACATATACATTATATATACACACATATATGTATACATATATATACATACATATACATACATACATATATATATAATATATACATATATCTTTTTATATATATAGAAAAAACATATATATTTATACCTACTAGTAGTTTTCTGTTTGTCTTTACTCCTGTGTAGTATTTAGTTTATTTTAACTGTTATGTCTGTTAGCTTTGTGTCTGTTCAATAAATAATTCATTCTATAATAGACTGATTCAGCCATTATTAAAGAAGTTGTGAATCAGAGTGGGTTTTGGGGTGCTGGCCACCTCAATAAAGGTGCTGCCTGCAGCCAGATGCTGGGACTTATCTAAACCCCCATATCTATTCCTCCTACTCCTCCTCCTCCCTCAGCATCTGCTCCTGGCAGACACAACCAGGCTGTTGGAACCCACAAGCAGCTTGAGGAAACATCTGTCCTGCATTCCTGAAGTGCTGAACACCTTGAAGAAATGTTTGGCTCAGAGCAACGTCAAATAATTTTGGAAGAATTCAAAGTAGAGGCTCTGTGGTAGTGAAGAGTCATGAGGCACCAAGAGAGGCAGGTGTTGGATCCTTGTTCTCAGCAGTGGGATGCTCTGCTTCTCTTGGGCCTGATTCACATATTCCAGGGTGGAATATGGGAGATCTAAAGCATGTTTGGCAATTTTGTTCTCTAGCTGTTTCCAGTCCTTTGTTATCATAGCCAATTATTCTTAGGTTTTTTGTTATTCTTTGTTTTTGTAGCCAATTAGTCTTGTTTTAGGGCAATAGTCTGTGTTGCTATTGGAGTTGAACCTGGTTTTTCAGACCTTTTCTTCATTTTGTTGAGATCATTTTGGATGCTAAACTTACATTATTTTATCTGACAGAACTGGGGGCTCCACAGACCCAACTGGACACACATTTCCATGCCATCCATGCACCCCTGACAACCCCTCCTTGCCATGTTTTACAATTAATTTTATAGCCACGAGAAGGTAATTTCTCCCAGACCAGCTTTTCCTGCTTCCTGATTAGAACACTGTGGCAGATGGTGTAATGCCTTAATAAAATCAAAATACATGACCCTCCTCAGCTCCTTTCTTAGCCTGTGCTGATGCACTGTGCAATGAAATGAGGCAGGTTTGATGCAATGTGCTGTTGATAAAGCCATTTTGGCTTGTATTTCCTGGTGCCTAAAGCAGTTTTTATGTTTTAAAGAGCTTAATTTAAGGTGAGTGGTCCATAATTCAGTTTCTTTTCCTTTTTCTGCCAAAAATCCTTCATGTTTAAGACAGGCACCACATGTGCTCTACTCAACCTGCTGGAATTTCCCTCATTCTCCATCATTCTGAGGTAGATTTGATGTTGTCTCAGACTGGTTTTTATTGTGTTCTTCAGGTTTAATTGATTTGAGCACATCAGGATTTATGTTATGTCCTATCCAGTTTTAGAGAAGGATCTTCCTTTTTGGATTGGATAGTCTCATGCTCACAACAGGATTTATCATATGAAATATCATCTTTATCTTTCTTTTCTGTTGAGAAGTGGCACAAAACTCTCCCAGCACTTTCTACTGATCTCCTCACAGATTAATTCCTTCCTATTACTGTTGCCTCTTCCAGGCTGAACTTCTCGTTGTTACTCAGCTTCCAATATTAAACCCTATTTCTTTCAGAAATTATCTTTAATGTTATGGCACAATCTCTGTGTGCTTTGTTCCTGTGAGGTCAGTGTGAAATTCTTCATTTAGCTCAGTTAATCTCTTATCTTTTAATATTTGATATGGATTCCTCTGGGTGTGCCCCTTCTCTGAGGGCACTTTCCCTATCTGCTGCAGTTTTCTACAAAATTCCCCCCAATCCCTGCAATCAACAGCTCCTGGAATCTGTGGGATTTTTCTATTGCCCATGAGAGATTTGATTTTCTGATCCTTTTCGATGAGTGATCTATTTTCAATCCCCAGTGTATTATGTGAGTTCCTCTCCTGTCACTACCTGGCACTTGTGTTGAGTCCTTCCCTGTGCAAAATATGTCTGGAAAAGCCCTGGACAAACCTTGTGTGCACAGGAGTTGCACCAGAAACTCTTTATCCTGATCATCTCATCTGCTTGTGTTGATGCAAATATACAGGAAATACAGGGGAATAATCAGATTTGTCTAATGCATTGACTTCACCCCACTTAGAACCTTTTCATGAATGATTCTAAGCATGGCTTTGATTCCTTGCCAAAGTCACAAAGTTTGCACACACCTGGAAACTCAGAATTATTTGAGTCAGGAAAGATGCTCAAGATCCTCCAGCCCAACAATTCCTTATGAGTGCCACAAACCCACATCCCCAAGTGCCACCTCAAAGATGAAGACACCCAACTTCACCCCTCCCCTTTCTCTGTGCTGACACTGGTTCTGTGGCAAAAACTTTGCAATCATCCAAAGATGATAATACTGACAAAGGGAGCCTGCAAGAAGGATGGAGAGTGACTTTTCACGACAGCCTGGAGTGACAGAATAACAGGGAATGGCTTCAAACAAAATCAATAGGTTCAGATTGGATATTGGGAAGGAATTTTGATCTGGCACTGGGTGCCCAGAGCAGCTGTGGCTGCCCCTGGATCCCTGGCAGTGCCCAAGGCTGGAGCAGCCTGGGACAGTGGAAGGTGTCCCTGCCATGGCAGGGAGATGGAACTGGATGAATTTTAAGGTTCCTTCCCACCCAAACCATTCCATTAATTCCATGATTCTGTGATCTACTGCTTGGTCTTCAAGGTGTTCTGTGTTAAAATGTTCATGCTCTTGGTTATGTACATTGACATGCTCTTAACTTCAACTTAAATACAGCATGTTCTATTAAAAACTCCATCCTGTAACTTGTATTTTGTAGCTTTTGAGAGCTGCTGGGCCAGTGCCTTACTGCACAGTCATCCCAAATGAATTCTGCTGCTTTGTTTTAAGGCAGACACTGAATCCTGGGGTGAATTAAAAGTGGGACATTTTCGTGTAGAGAATTGCTAACTTGGGCTCTGAAAGTTGCACAGCAGTGTTACTGTGAGTGTATTCCTGTGTCTGGAGAAATCTGGGCTCTTGGTAGGAATAATTCTCCAGGCAACAGCACCACATTGAAGTTTTGGGTATAAATGAAGTGTTTGCACTGCATTTGTTCCATGCTCTGTATGCCCAGAATGGAGCTGAAGGCCTTATGTGCATGTTGAATAATGGGATTTTAATAAATAATAAAACAAAATAAATGAGTATTGCTGCTCATTTAATGTTTTCTATTAACCCCTGGCTAGGCACCTTGGGAGAAATTCACCCCCTTACTGAAGGAAAGACTGAAATTCTTTACAAAGGTGCTGTGCTCTCTTGGACCCTGCTGCTTGCACATCATTCTCTCCATCCCAGCACTGCAATTCCAGTGGGAATTGGTGAACTCTGAGTCTGTTCCTTTCTCCCAGGAGCCACCTGGATGTGGCTGGGCTGGGCTCTAGAGCTGGGTTTGGCTCCAGCTTTGGCACAGGGGTGGTTATGTAATGCTGCAGCAGCGTGGAGAGACAGGGATTGCTGGATGAGGGGAGTGACAGTGGGATGGAGCACTGAATTCCACAAGGAAGATGAACTGCCTCAGTTTGTGACAGCTGAAAAACAAAGTTCTTTAATGGGGATTATTCAGATTAGGGCATAATTGTGCCAGGCAAAAAGCCCATCTGTGTGTGTGTGTAATGAGCTGCTGCAGCCCAAGGATTTCATCCAGTGACCTGATAAATACATGGATAACTGAGTACTTAGCATGAGATTCTTGTTTGGGGCAAACAGGTGACTATTTACAGGAGCTGGCCGTGGAATTCTTCTTGCATCTCTTTAATCAGATGTTTTTGTGGCCCTGCCAGTGCTGTGGAGCTGAGAGATGCTGTGTGCTGCATCTCCTGGAGCCGTGCTAAGCTCCAAATGTTCCTCTGTCTGTGGGAGTTGCAAGAGGCAGGAGAAAAGCTTCTGTCAGATGCTACTTCAGAGTTCAAAATGCTGGAAATTGGGAGAGAACCCCTATTTGACTTTCCGCTGAATGTGTGTCCACTGAACACTGAGATTTTGATGGATCTGAGGGAGGACAGAGTCCTGCAGTGTCACCCTCCTGTCCCTGCCCTGATGCCACAGGTTTGTTCCCTAAAATAAACTCTCCTTGTGGTTATTTTTTTTTTTTTTTTTAGTAAGGACTCTGTTCTTTGATCTTGGCCCCTTGCCTGTAGAAGTGACACAGGTTAATAAGGGTTAATTGCTTTTTTTTTGTTTAGAAAATGGCATTTTCTGTCTGCCTGTGGTTTGTGTTCTGAAGGGATTTCAGCACTTCTTAGCCCCTCAGACTAATATTTTGAGGACAAAATATTTTGTCCTCATATTTTGAGGACAAAATTTATCATTCCAGTGGGAGACAGAATAGATATTCAGTGGAGAAAAAACAACTATTCCAGAATGGGTGAGGGTTTGTGCTAAAGAATGGAATTCTCTCCCTTCCAATCTGAGCAAATTAAAATTTGCCTATTCCTCAAAACAAGATAATTCCTCCACTTAACATATTTTTATAAGCTTTGCCATCAATATTTATTGAGGAAAAGGGAAAAATACCTTCAGGAGGGATGTGGTAAATCCATCCAAGTCTGAAGGGTAACTGTGGCACTTTTTCAGAGGCACAGTGGGGATAAAAGTCTTTGTTCAGCAGCCTTGAAAAACTGAATGGAAAAAAAAAATTTTTTTTCTTTTTTTTTTTTTTCTTTTCTATTTTGCTACAGATATAAGAAGCAGGAGAAGGAGCAAAGGGAAAAGAAGGTGAGGCAAAGATCAGCCACTTGAGGGGGAGTAAATAATGAATATTTAGTTTCTTTCAGCACCTGAAACAGCTCTCTGATGGCTTTGGGTATAGAGATGTCTGTAGTCATGAAACTGAGAGATAAAACTGAAGAAAACAGTTTGCACAAAAGCAGAGTGGAGCAAGGATTTATTTCAGATTTCCTTCTACTCTTCTTGCTCTGCTTATAATGGCAGCTGTTTAATTCAAGTCACTGCTGCAGCAGTTAAGTCAATCAGAAATTTGACTGTCTTAGAGAAAACCCCCTGATTATGTGATAGTTAATGCAGTTAATTCACATTTTCAATTATTATCCCACAAGGATATGCCTATGAGGAAAATATCACTGTGCTGAAGTTCTTCCACAAAGATTGATAGAGATGACAAAATGTAATTAAGGGTTTCAATTTATTCCCACTGAAATGAGTTGGGAAACTCTCAGTCACTTCAAAAGCAGCCGCCACCTTTTATGTTTGGCTGGGATCAAAAATATCCACTTGGAAATATCAGAAGCAAACAAGGAGGGCTCAGAAGTAACTAAAGCAAAATTCCTGGGAAATTGTGTGTTCTCTGTGGGCTCTGGCAGTGCAGAGCTGCTCACAAAACAAATATTTGCCAGTTGAATGATTAAACTCTTTTATTGACCTTGATTTTGTTGCAAATGACTTAAAAGTTTCTCAAATTACTCCTATTCCAGTGCACATGGAAAGGATAGAATTAAAATATTTAGTGAGGGCAGGGATTTCATAAATATAATACTTCATAAAGGAAAATTCCAAACCCATTTCTGGGATGTTGTGCACCTGCTTTCTGCAGGAGAAGGCTTTAGAAATGAAATATAAACCTTCTAGAAACGTGACACAAATCTGAAAGAGATTGCCAAGAAATCATCCAGTGATGGACTGTCCACACAGAAAATCAAGTTAAGCCCTGAGAATCAGCCAAGATATCACCAAGAGACAAGGATGGTCCAAGTGGAAGGAATTGTGAAATCTAAAAATTAGAATAAGGAACATGAAAACATTTAAAGTCAAACTGCATAAAAAATTCCCCTATGGCTGTAATAGGGAAATGATTTATTGTCCTTTTAAGGAAAATAAGAGGGTGGATTTAGGGAACAACAAGCTGATTAACTTTCCATAACTCCTTGGGAAAACTAGTGAATATGTTCTCAAAAAAGCTATTTCCAGAAAGATGAAATACAAGAACATGGTCAGGAACAGCCTGCTTGGATTTAGAGCTGTAGAATGTAAAATAATAGAATATTTTGGGATGGAAGGGACTTTAAACCATCCAGTGCCACCTCTGGCATGGGCAGGAAAACCTTCCATTGTCCCAGGATGCTCCAAGAAAAAAATTCAGCCTTGGACACTTCCAGGGATGGGGTTCCACA
This sequence comes from Erithacus rubecula, assembly GCF_903797595.1. Taxonomy (NCBI): domain Eukaryota; kingdom Metazoa; phylum Chordata; class Aves; order Passeriformes; family Muscicapidae; genus Erithacus; species Erithacus rubecula. The sequence continues at coordinate 109,905,772 of NC_136658.1, read as the reverse complement.
ACCTCTCCAGGCAACAAATTTATCCCTGGCTGGCCAGTCTGACAGATTTTTATCACAAAATATCAGCTATGTCTGGTAAAATCTGTGGATGAGGGGAGGGCAGCAAGTTTTTAGCAAGATTTTCAACATTCGACATTTTCAACAGCAAGTTTTTTCAAGATTTTGGTTATCCCACAGTTTTGCTGGCCAAAAAAAAAAAAAAAAGAAAGAAAAACAAAACAAAAAATAAAAACAAAAAACCACAAATGGAGTGGATGGATGGACTGCAAGAAGGAATGGGAAATGGGCTTGGCCTTGGAAGGATCTGCAGATTTAAAGCTCACAGCTCCTGGTGCCCCTTGGGGTTCTTATTCTTACATTTGCGGTTTTGTTAGATTTTTTTCCTGAGTTAATTTAAGACTCATGATAGGTGTTAAATCAGAGTAATAATCACACATACACTGGACAAGAATTTTTCCACATGCACCAAAATCCTGGAAGTTGGGAGGACACACAAGATTAATTCCTTGTACATGATTAAATCCTTGTTATTGGCACAGGGGAAAGAGTCACAGGCAATATAAAGGTAAAGCACTTTATTTTCCAGTTAATTTTTGTGGGGAGAGAAACTGGGTTTTTTTAACTTTTAGTTCTAACAGTTCTAATTTTGACCTCTCTACTAATCATTAATTTGTTTGAATCCAGCTGCATCAAACTACACCAATCCCCTCCTTTTTGCCTCCCAGGCTGGTGTGTGATTGAGCAGAAGTGCTAATTTTAATTTATTGAGTGTGGCTTTGAAAATGACAATTAGAACTGGAGAGTCAGGTTTGAAATTTAGGTTTTTTTTTCATTTTTGTGTGTGTTGTGTATGTGGGGTTTTGCTTTGATTTGTTTTTTGCTTGTGGTTTTTCCTGATAGTGAATCTTTACTAATGGTGGTCAATTCATCTGAGGTCAACTCACAAAAATGCATTTTTTAGACTGTGACTATGATGAAATGTGGAATGTGTGCTTTGGGTCCAGCCTCACTCAACTTCAGATTCCACTGAAATGAGAAATTCACCTGAAGGCAGAAAATGTTGTGGAAATTTAAAGTTCTTCCTCTGTGTGATTTGCAAAGAGTGAAGTTGGATTTTTCTCCCTCTCCTGCTCATAAGGAGGGTGCCTGAGGCGTTGTTTTCAGGAACAAAATGAAGATTTTTCTTGCCATTTCAGTTGCTACTGCTTGCTCCCACCTTTTCCAACTGCACAGCCCAGCTCCTGGGCTGTTTTTTGTCTTGAAACTTATGGGGTGGCCCTGCCTACACATTTGATGGTTTGAACATCACTTGGCCTTTTAATGGGCTTTTTATGGACTGGTTGCTGCCACAAATTGTCAAGAGCCTATTAGTGCATTACTTATTTCTGGAAAACTTCATTAAGGGGAAGTAGGAATAAATCTGACTTTTTTCTGCATTGCTAAAAATAACATGTAAAACATAACAGATGGCTTAATATTTTTATTTCACCATTTCAGCTGTGCTCACCTCGACCGCTCTTGACTGACGTTCCACGCAGGTGCCAACAGCCATTAATTTTAAAATAAGCTGCTCTGAAATCTGTTTTCATATTTACTCCCAAATCCATGCTTTGGACCAGGCTGATCTTAATTAAAATCCTGTAGAAACACTCGGTGCAGCTCCTGGTAAATGTTTGTGTTGATGCACATCCACCTCTGTTGAAAATGTGCATTTTAATCCTGGGGAGCTGTAAAAACTCCCATGGGAGCACCATGTGTTGTGGCCAAATGTGAGAAATTCCATCTAAAATCACCACAATGGGAAAGGGTTTGGAGTATTTGTGGAATTTTCTCGAATGTGTTGTTGGATCACCTTCCCTGTCCCTGCTGGATCTGTTTTTACACTGACAAAGGAACAAAGTTGAGTCTGGATTATACAAATATTCCTGATGGCAGTCTGAAGGAATGAAGTTAAGGAAGCTGCATGTCAGACCTCTCTCTCCTGCATACCATCCTGTTTAAAATAAATTTACATTTAAGGTCTGATATGGAACCCCTTGAAGTGAAGGGAGAGGCTTTAATGCTCTTTGACTAAAACTCATTTAGAAGATCTCACATTTTCTGTGATTCTATTTCTGTAGCAGCTTGGTGGGTTTTACCCTTCCTGAGCATTTCCTGCAAGGCTTCCTCCACTTTCTTTTGTTATTATTATTTCTCCTCATGTTAATATCATTAATTTTTCCTCTGCTGTAATTCTAAGGCCTCTACCTGATTTTCCTGCTTAATTCTCTTCTAATATTTGAGTTGTGCCCAAACCTACCTGGCTTCTGAAAGCAGCTGGAATTAAGAATAAAACAACAAACAAACCACGAGTCCTGCTCTTTGCAAACATTATTGGTTTTTTTTTTTTTCTTGGACTTTATATGGTATTTCTGTTGAAGTTCTGGAGGTAGAATGCAGTGTGCCAATACAGAGGGTCCTCTTTCTTTTCTGGAGAGCAGTTCCTAAAAAATAATTATCCAAGGAAAAATATTTTCTATGTATGCAGAAGGCAAATGCTTTGGTGATATCTGGTCAGTGAAAACACTGCTGTAGCTTAGAACACAAATTTGCCACTTGCAAGGGGTAGAAAATAGTGATCAGCAACATCCAGATGTTACAGGTCACCTAAATTCCAGGGAGCCATCCCAGAACTGTGGAATGGACTGTTCCAAGTATGGCAGTATTTATGTTCCAATTCTATAGCTATTTTCCATTCTCTCTTTTTTTTTTTTTTTTTTTTTTTTTTTTTTTTTTTTTTTTTTAATGTCTTTTTCCCTTCTCTCTCAAGCTCTTCTCCCCACCCCTTCTAAATTTTAACCACCTTATATTTTGATATAGCTTTCCTTCCTCTATCTAGAAATGAAGAACTCAGCCAGACCCAGAATTTGGAACTGCAGCAGCAGTTTAGGGTCACCCTCAAATCTTTAAGTCCTGTTTTAGGGAAAAGTTTATTGGTGGTGAATGTGTGGAGAACGTTTACAGTAAGTCAATCCTTACCAACAACAACAACAAATCACATTGTGAATGTCAAACATATAATTACAGTCACCATCACCAGAATATTCCAGATACTGTTGGAATATTTTCTTGGTCACTGCAATGTTGTGTTTGTTTCTCTTGCAGGTTTTAGTGGTAACTTTGAGGGAAGTGGTTTAACACTGCTTTGTTTGTGTCATGGAAGGCTTGGGATGCACTTTATGCTTTGATGTAATTCTGCCTCATAGACAGAATCCAGCAGCTTCCCAAGGGTTGCTCACATCCAGTTTCCTGAACATGATTAACCACCTGAACTATTGGAATTCTTGTGCAGTGAATCCCACCAGCCCTGGGTCTGGAGATGGGTTTGGTGGGATGTGTTCAGCTTGCTGGACACACCACACTGGGTGGCTCTGATGGGATCCAGCTGCCTCCCTCTCCCTCCTCCCCTCTACAAGTGCTGCTGGCTGAAGGTTTGATAATGCCCAGCTCCCATTCAGTGAAGAACTAAATGAGGCGTTTTATTTATTTCTTATCTAACAGCTCTGCTCTCCTGCACTTGTACCAGGCAAAGCCAGCAAACCAAAGTTGGAACAGCTCCTTTCCTTTCCTTTCCTTTCCTTTCCTTTCCTTTCCTTTCCTTTCCTTTCCTTTCCTTTCCTTTCCTTTCCTTTCCTTTCCTTTCCTTTCCTTTCCTTTCCTTTCCCTTTCCCTTTCCCTTTCCCTTTCCCTTTCCCTTTCCCTTTCCCTTTCCCTTTCCCTTTCCCTTTCCCTTTCCCTTTCCCTTTCCCTTTCCCTTTCCCATTCCCTTTCCCTTTCCTTCCCTCTCTGCACAGCCTGCTGCAGTTGATGGCAATCCTGAGATCATTAAGCAGCCTCTGGTTTTAATTAGATAAAAAGGATTCCTTCCCTTTCCTTGCCCACCTGTGCTCTCCCTGCCCTGCTGCTGGGTCCAGCCCTGGGATTCCAAGGCCACCTCTGAGCCCAGGGGGCACTGCCAGGAGCAATCTGAGATAAAAATCAGCTTAAACTTGGTATTTCTATAAGCCAAACAGGAAGAGAGTGATGCAGAACAGTGCAAAGAAGTTCAGTGGGCACAGTTCTGTGAAGACAGGGATTCATCTCCCACACCTTCTGCACCTGTAGATGGCCACATTGATTTAATTATTTAATTTAATGGGTTCATCCCAGGAACCTTGAGGCACCAAAGTGTGGCACCTCTAGAAGCCTCCTGAGGTTTTTGATGGAATAAAATTACTTTTTGGAGTTTCATTTTCATTGATGCTCTGGGGGAAACCTCATTGCTGTGCACAGCTCCCTGACAGGAGGGGGAAGCTGGAGGGGTTTGGTCTCTTCTGCTAGAGAACAAGGGACAGAAAAAGGGGAAATGGCTTCAAGCTGTGCCAGGGCAGGCTCAGGGTGGCAGCAGCAGGAATTTCCCCATGGAAAGGGAGCTCAGGGATTGGAACTGCCCAGGGAGGTTTGCAGTGCCCATCCCTGCAGGTGGCACCTGGAGGTGGCACTCAGAGCTCTGGGCTGGTGACAAGGTGCAGACCAAGCACAGCTCAGACACGACGATTTTGGAGCTCTTTTCCAACCTGAATGATTCCATGATCCCATTCTGTGGCATTCTAAGAAGCCCAGGGAAGCTGCACACCTCCAAAGCAGGCACTGCCTGCTGATGATCTTCCTGTGAGAACGTGGCCCCATGGAAATCGATGGGGAATTACCCCTGCGTGTCCAGACAGCTATTGAGCTGTAAGGAGGTTCTTAATTACAATCATTTAACATAAATGCTTCTTTTCAGGAATGGGAAATTGATCTGGCAGGCTGATAGAAGCTGCAGGCTCTGAGTGTCAGCAGGAGATGGTGGGAGAAAAAGCAGGAAGGTAGAAAATACCCTTTTCTCATTCTTCAAATAACTACTCTGAGAAAGAATTTGACAATTGCTCATTGTTCTAATGAACCCCTGCTCTTGATTATGATAAATACTAAATTACACGATAATTTCTCCTTTGCTTTCATTGACAAAGTTGTCTGTATTGACAAGGCACAATGAGATTATTTTTTTTTTTTTTAATGGGAAGCAAAAAGCAGAGGATTTCCTGCAATGCTGCAAAGTGCTGGAGAGGCTGAAGCAGGGATGGTTGTGATAAAGCACTGCAGAGCACAGTTGATTAGAGCATTGAATTAACGATGCTCTCGTGCAGCCTCTCATCATGCCACTCGTTCCCAAAGCCTCCTGTTTCACCCTTTCAATCTGCACATTATTGTTTTCTTGTCCAGAAGTGTTTTGGGGTTTTTTTTGGTTTTTTTTTTTTTTTTTTTTGAGAAATCAGCACAAATGCCAGCGCTTGGCTTTTGTCAGGAAACAAACCCCAGTGTTCTGCTCCAGAGAGTCCCCCCCAAAAAAAATCCTGTGCATGGTGGTTTCCTCAGGTCAGCCTCCAACAGTGTCTACAGATGAGTGGAATGTGGGATAATCCAGAGGTGCAAACCTCTGATCTTCAGTGTCCATTTGCCTCTGGAATGCCATCACTGCTGTGGCAGCAGCAACCAGAGCTGGGACTGCTCTTCCTGAAGGCACAGCTGAATTTAAAAACCCAGCACAGGTCTGAAAGGGTATGAAATGGAATTTAATCAAGACAGGCTGTTTCTGCTGGCCTGTGATGGGTTGTGTGCTGAAGAACTTCTCCCCACCCAAACTTTAGCCATGGGGAACATGAGGATCAGACCTCAAAGCCAAGTGGCAAAATTCACATTTACATTTGTGCCAGCACCCCAAACTCATAAAATCCCAGAATTATTTGGGTTGGATGGGACCTTAAGACCATCCAGTGCCATGGGCAGGGACACCCTCCAGTATTCCAGGCAGCTCCAAGCCCTGTCCAACCTGGGCTTGGACACTTCCAGGGATGCAGGGGCAGCCTGGGCACCCTGTTCCTCAGTTTTAGGATGAGTCAGAGGTTTCCTGTGGCTGAGAGGTTTTTCTGAGGGTATGTATGTCCACAGAGATGTCAGCATGGACATGGCCAGAAAGGCTGGGCAGGTCACAGGCAGCCAGGATTAACAAAAGGCTCCCTGGTTTAAGTATCTGAGCCTTCACTGTCTGCACTCACACACAGAGTTATTTAAAAAAACCCTTAAATCTCTGTGGAATCATCATTTACTCCTGTGTGTGCAAATGTTGAGGGTTTTCTGACTGCAAGGCAGGCTCTGCCCTTGGACAGCCTCCACTATTTTCCTACCAGAGTAAGACAAGAAAGTAAATACTTCTTGGAAGTAAATAATTTCCAGCTGAAGACTGGTGGATATTGTGGATACAGACTTCCAGCTACCATTAATGGCTAACCTGAGGTTGTAAGTGGAAAAGAGCAGCAGAATGGGCTTTTGCCTTGTGGCTATTTTTTAATTCAAAGCTCTCTTGAGTAATACTCCAGGAAAAAAACTTCTCTGACCAGCCCTTAGCACTTATGTTAAAGCTTCTTGTGCAACCTCTGGCATAAATAAACCTCTCTTTCTGTAGAGAGCCCTTGCATTCATGAAGATTTTCAATGGGTGTTCAAGGCCAGGCTGGATGGGGCTCCAGGGGAAGGTTCCCTGCCCATGGCAGGGGGCTGGAACAAGATGATTTTTAAGGTCCTTTCCAATCCAAACCATTCTTTGATTCTATAGTTCTTCAATTTTACCAGGCATTGTGTGACTCTGAGGGTAGAAATTGCCTATTTTTGAAGGACTTGAAAATCTCCCTGCTTTATTTTTTTGTCCTGTGTCTGGGGACAGGGTGTTCTGCTGGCCATATGTGGGAGCTCGTGAATAGACTGCAAAAAAAATCCACTTTAATGAGCTTTTCAAATGGCAGCAAGGTGTGTTTCCTCAGCTGCCAAACCCCCCTGGCCCTGGGTGATATTCTGTGAGGCAGATCAAGGGTGAGGAGTTAAATGAGGAGGAGGTGATGAGTTAAATGAGGAGTTAAAGGTGCTCTGAGCCTCCTTATGGACAGGATCCATACCTAAGGACAGAAAAATTCCTGTTTCTTCATGGTCATTTTGATCACTGAGGTTTTTCTCCCCCAGAACCTGCATGGACAGGACTGATCCCATTGAGTGTGGGGATGGGATGGGATGGGATAATGGGATGGGATAATGGGATGGAATGGGATAATGGGATGGAATGGGATAATGGGATGGGATAATGGGATGAGATGGGATGGGATGGGATGACCTTTTGGCAGAGACTCCACAACACAGTCATGGGGCTCTGTCAAAAGGCCTCCAGTGTCCTTGGGCATCATTAAAAATTGCAGTGCTGTGTTAAAAAATCTGATTCAATAACCTTCAATTGTTCAATGCTTCTATCCCAGCTATTAATAAAACATAAAAATTGTATTTTCAACATCAGCAGCATTCTAGCAAAGCATCTGGAGGAAACCTCCAAAAGCCAAGCAACTAAAACAAAAAAAAATCAGGTGGGATTGAGATTAAAACTTTTGCCTTAGGTTTGGTGTTTGGTAAATTTGGGGTTTGTTCAGAAACATCACATTCTGCACAACCAATATATAAATATTCATACTTAATATACTGGGAATACTGATTTCTAGTATCAAACTGCCTTCCACCAGTAAAAAACTGTACATCCACATAAATGTAACACATTAACCTGAACCTAAATCTTTTAAAAACTGCCAGGGCTTAACTGTCCAATATAAAAAGTAACATCCTGGAGCAAGCAGGTGATGGAAACACTGAACAGAGGTGCAAAGCTTTTAACAGCAATGAAAATAAAAGAAATTATACAATAGAAATGGGATTTTTACAATGTGTCAAGCATTGCTGCTTAAGACATAAATTAATTTATTTGGGAGAGTATTGATATGGATTATTTTACTTCTTATTTTTATAGAATATAGACAGGTCCTGAATAAAACTGTATATGTAAAAATTCCATGAGAAGATCATGACAAACACAGTAACCCTACACCAACAGTGTCCAGAGTTCCTGAGAGGTAAAAGAAAGAACATAAACCTCTTGTGAAATATTTGAATATATCCCTTTTGATGGAGATTCTATGAAAATATAAATTCGATTCTTTTCCTCTTACATAGTATGAAGGAGAGATCTTGTTTTCCATCCAAAGTACCACATGTCAACAAAATAACTACAAAACAAGGCTCCAAAGACATGCTTGTGAAAAACAAGTCTTTTCTGCAGTGAAATTATGTGTCTTGGGAAGCTCAAACTGAATGTGGTGCAAATGCACTGGCAGAAATTCCACAAAGAATTGAGTCTTTTACTGAGCCTGTGGTTGTGGGGCTTTTGGTTGGTGTTGCTATAATTAATTCTTCCCTTATTTGCTTATGAGGCAAAATCATTTGGTAATGATCTGATAGCATTGTTTTGAGGCTGCAGGAGCCCTGCCTTATGTAAGGAAATCAATAACTTCAAGTATTGCAAATGGTTTGGTGACTGCCCTGAAGAGCTGGCTTCTCTTACTTCTCATTTTCCCACAGGAAACTAATGAGTTCCTGAGCTTGTACTTAAAGTTCAGGCCTTTATTCCCATATTCCCTGGTGGACAGGCTTGGAAATGGGAGGCCCAGCATTAAAATATCCAGGTCTCCATTTCCATAAAAGCTTAACTCATTAGTTCACTCCAGAAGTGGAGTTAGGGCAAAAATGTGGATTTACATGAAAAAGGATTTGTTATTCTCAGCAAAGGATTTGCCTGGAGTCCCTGCACAGAATCACAGGATGATCTGAGTTAAAAGAAACCTTAAGGATCATCAGGGACACTTTCCACTAGAACCCCACCCTGGGCATTGCAGGAATAAATAAAAAAACCCAATTAACTCTCATACTTGACTAGGACTCACCTATGTGTTTGCCTCTTGCAGAATTCTTTGAAACAGAGAATTTACAAGCAAGAAGGAAAGCAGGCAGAGCAGGAAACCAGTCCTGGTGTGATTTGATAGATTGCTGATAGTTACAGCACAACCCAGAGAGGCCAGGGATTTGGATTCCAAACCAATAACTCTCCATGTACCTGTAGTTTACTGCCTATCAGCACCGAGGCAAGACCAAATAAATTCCTTTTGCTTAATGAAAAACGAACATCCTGACACAGCGAACAGCCCAAAAGTGACTAATCCATCTCTATCTCCCCCAGTGAATAGTATTAATTATGATGTTTGCTTTCCTAGACTAATTTTTTCCTAGTCTGAGGTAATAACTGCATATGTAACTGCTAGGATGAAATAGGTATAGGTGAGCTGAGCCAACGATTTACAACCCATCAGAGCAAGAAATGTATCCTGGCTGTTGGTGCATTATCACTAACCCAAACACTTTTTTCCCCCCTTGCTTTTTATATTTATCTAAACTGGTCCCCAGCTGTCTGAGGAGAAGAGGGCTCTGTCAGGAGGTGTTTTTGCAATGAGCTGACCAGCACAAACTCTACCTGTGCCATTGTGCCCCTCAGCAGTGGGATGGCTCCCTGAGCTAAGAGTGCAATTCCTTCCCAGTGCTATTTCTCCACGAGTTTCCTGCAGGCAAACCAGCCGAGGCCGGGCATTTCTCACAGTTTCTGCAGGGCTCCTTTCACGGGTGCTGTGTGTGTGAACGATCCTGCTGGGGCATGCAGTTACCTGTAATAGCTTACAGAGAACCGCTCTAAAACACCCCTAAACCTCGAGCTCGTGGAAAAGATGCAATTTTGTCATGTCTGTGCTCCCAGCTCCTACATTCGTTTATCTCAGGAAAGTTTAGGGTGAGTGCTCCTCTGGCTTCTGGCGCCCAGCAGGGAGCGGATCGGGGGGGATTTTAACAGCGGGGACACCGATGGGGGCTTCTCCCGCTCCTCCCAGCGCAGAATTCCCGTTTAAAATCCCCCGAGCCGCGCATCCCCCGCGCATCCCCCGCGCATCCCCCGCGCATCCCGCGCATCCCGCGCTCCCGGCTCGCTCCGCCGCCGCTGTCCGCGGTGCTGGAGCGGGGCCGGGCCGGTCCGACAGCCACAGGCAGAGCCCCGGCGCTGTCGGAGAGGTCGAGGAATAGGGGGAAAAGGAATGCATCCTAAGCAGCCGTAAGGAGCAAGCCCTGAGGCAGCTTCCCGGAGAAGATGCTCCGGCCACGGCGATCCGGGAGTTCCCGGCTCCCCAAAACTGCGGTCCCTTCCTCACCGCGCTGCCCCGGCCCTTCTCCGCCCGCTTTTACCACGACAGGAAAGTTTTGTCCGTGGTATCTTTCTCCCCACCTTTGGCACCGGACCTGGCCTGGAAGGGACGGCGGGGGGAGTGGAAGAAGGGGGGAGTTATCTCCTACTTATTTATTTATTTAGCTCTTTTCTCCCTCAGGTCGCCATGGTGATGCCGAGCTCGCTCTCCCTCCTAACAAGAGGAGACGGGCACCCCTCCGTGAACACCCCCGTCCCCTCCGTGTCCCCTCCCTGCGCCTCCTCCTCATCCCGGCTCCTTTCCTCTCCTCCCGGCCCCGCTGCCTCCAGCGCTACCCCGGCTCCCCTCAGCCTCGCCCCGCCTGCCCCCAGCGCATCCCTCCCAGCGGAGAAGTGAGACGGGAGCAGCCAAAACAGCATCGTCCCCCCTTCTCCTTCCCTCCTCCCCGCTTTGAAGTTGTTCCCAGCTCGGGCAGCGCCGCTGGGGAGGGGGCGGCCGGGCGGGACGCGCTCCCCGCGGTGCCCGGTGCCCATTCCCGGTGCCCATTCCCGGTGCCAGGGGAATTCTCCCCGGCGCAGCCCCGGCTCCGTCGCGGCGGAGCTTTTTGCCCGAGGGCTGGCGGATGGGGCTCCCACGACGGCAGCTGCAAACGGGGACACCTCGGGGCCGCCCCACCGTGTCCCCCATCCCTCGGCCGCGGTTCCGCCGCTGCCCCTTCGCCCCTCGCCCAGCGCCGAGCGGCCGCGGCTGCTCGCCCCCGGGTTACATAAGGAACGCGCCCCGAATCCCTCGGCACCGCTGCGCGGGGAGCTCGAGGAAAGGCGTTTTTTGGGGCAAGGGGGGGAAGAAGGAGAAATGAGCCGTGAGGGCACCAAACCCGCGACCCCAGCCCCACCACCTGCGCAGGTCCCCTCGGGCACGGCAGCCCCGCTTACCTGGCGGCTGCTGTCACTCCATGCCGGCTCCCCGCGGGACGGGACGGGGCAGGGCGGCTGCGGGGCTCCGGCTGCGGCTCCGTGCGCGCGTCTGAGCGCCGCTCGCTGTCACACGGCCCCGAGGATGCTGCCGGGCGTCTCCATTCCCCACGCCCGCTCGCCCACCTCCCGCCAGGAGGGGAGAAGCGGGGGGCAGCGGCAGCCGCCGGAGCGGGGCTCCGCCGGAGCGGGGTGTGCGCGGGGGGATGCGCTGGGGGATGCGCTGGGGGATGCGCTGGCCGGGTGGATGGGGCGCGGATGGGGCGCGGATGGGGCGCGGATCGGGGCGCGGATCGGGCGCGGAGCGGGGCGGAGGCAGCGCCCTCTGCGGGGCGGCGGGGGCGGCGCGCTCCTTCCGCGGGGGCGGCCCCGCTCCCCGCTCCGCCTGCGCCGCCCCCGCTGGAAGGGAGCGCTGCGCTGCCGCGGGGATGGGGCGCAGCGCCGGGACCCGCCGCTGTCCCTCCCGCCGGGATGCGGCTGCCTCGGGATGCGTCCCGCCTACCCCCGGCGGAGCCCTCCCCGCGCACACGAATCACGGAATCGTGGGACGGGTTGGGGTTGGAAGGGAGCTTAAATATCAATTAGTGCCAGCCCTCCCTCCCCCCGGCTATGGGCAGGGACAGCTTCCACTAGCGCCGTTTGTTCAGAGCTCCATCCAGCCCGGCCTTGGGCAATTCCAGGGATCCAGGTGCAGCCACAGCTTCTCTGGGCATCGCAGCAGAGAACCACAGGTGTATCCAGGGAACAGCGGGGTTTGTGTCCCGCAGTTTTCTGGCTCATAACAAAGGATGATCTCACACCACAAACAAATCTCCATACCCTTTGGGGCACTTTCCAGCACCTTTACCTCCCTCCTCGCTGATGGAGTCTTTGGCATTGCTTTCCCACTCTCAGGCTGAGCTGAAGTTGGGCAACAGATCCCACATTCCTGTTTGGAAGAGCTGCCAGGCAAACAGGCAGGTGCACACCTTCAGACACCAACTTTACTTCAACCTTCTTTGCTGAGAATATCTGGTTCGAAAGTAGAGCCCAGAAATCCTTTCCAGACATCATCATAATCATCCTCTTCACCTGCTGAAAAGGTGAAATGCTTCACCTTTTGTGTCTGCTCGGTGATAAATTACCCATATTCCAAACTTTTGCCCCTAGTCAGTGGGGAGCAGAATGGGAACATAAATGAAAACAATTTGCACTTTCAAATGTCCTATCAGTTTCTCTGTAATTTTTTGTCTTCGATTAGCAGCAAGCCCAGCTCCACACCCCATCTGTGTGCTCTGTGATCTAATTCTTTTCTACTTCTGAGAAAAAAAAAGTAATACTTTAAACCAGCACCGCTTTAGCTTGCAAAATCTCCTTATTTGCATTTCCTTTCTCACCTCACCCTTTATTCACACCTTCCTACATTTCCTAATGTGCTTTCTGGGAATAAATTTTTTTTCTTCTCTCTGAAATCTCGTTTGAGCCCATGCAATTGTGTGGTGGATGTATTATTATATCATGTTAGGTTAAAAAATGGCTGCATTCTTGTTCCATAAGCTTTTCCCATAAAATGGAACCTGGCTGAAAAGAGCAGCATGAGGCCTCTTCTTCCTGGGAGATTTGTACAACTCTTAATTTCTTCCTGCAAACTACTGTTCTTTAAATCTCTTCCCTTGTGCTAGGACCAAATCTCCTGGAACAGGAGCTGTTCTCCAAGCTAAACTTACTTTTCTAGAGACTGCCCTACTTGTTACTAATTTTTCCTGCTTTCATTTGCCCACAGAGCAGGAAAACTGGCCACATCCAGAATGGTGAAAGGGTTTATGTGAAATGAGGGTATGTAGGATCTTAGCCTTTCTGCCTTCACAATCCTGACCCAATGTGATGGGTTATAGGCCCTTTTAACTCTATTAATTGTTAAATATTTCAGGAGAAGCAGCATATGAGTGGTTAGCTTGAGCTTGGAACCATAACAGCATTATTTAATTGCACAAACCCTCATGCTTTCCAAATGGCACTTTTTCTCTTGGGGCACAAAACCTGAAATGGCTCAGGAACAGGTGCACAAATAATTATTTTGTACTTAGCCTGCTGTCCCCCTCTGATCTATTTGTCTCAGTTGCAGCTCACTCAGTGTCAGCTCCACGAATCTCCCTGCAGAGCCTCTCAGAGTGAATTAATGCTCGTGCTAAGACACACTGAAAAGATCCCTGCTGCTTTCTCAAGGTCCCAGGCAAATGCCCGGCTGGTGAGCTGCTGAGATTTCCTTTCCCTTTCCATTTCAGTCGAAGGCCAAGGCAGAACTTGAACTGGCAGTGCCTAAATCTGCTCTTTCAGGGTGATTCTAGTTGATGGGCTTTGACTCTCTTCCCTCCCAGCTCCCTTTGGGCACACAGCTCCAGAAACAACTTGAATTCCCCAGACTTGTGCCGTGCCTAAGGGAATAGTTTATGTCAGGAAGCAAAGTTTGTATCAGCTTTAAGATTTTGGAATTGTTTTTGGACCATTAAACAATAAGAAAAGCAGAGGAATGGGTCGATGGGAGGGGATGGGCAGATCCTACTTTAAATGCTTAACTTTGGGTTTTACATTAGGAGTCTGCTCTACTCAGGCCAGTGAGGAGAGGATCCCACAGAGGTCAGTGCACATAAAATAAACTTCAATTCTGATGTGTCCTCTGGAGGGTTTTGCTCTCCATCACCTTCTGTTCATTCTCTGGGGGTTGTGCAGAGATATTTTAACAAGACAAACTTCCTAAGCCAGGCTCTGGCACATCCTTATCCCCCTCCAGTTTTCATTTTCCCAAAACAACAGAGCATTTATACACAGAGAGATCTCTCACCACCACATCTCTAGGAGGAATTTTTGGGGATATTTGCCACTAGTATTTCAGTGAACCCACAGCTCCTAGGACAAAATGGGAATGCAAGTAGTATTCCCATGATCTTATCCTGAAGTTTGTGCATATTCATGTTAGTGTGATTAATTCAGGATCAAGGTTGGAAAAGAGCTCCAAACTCATCAAATCCTACTTGTGACACATCCTCACCTTGTCCCCAGCCCAGAGCTCTGAGTGCCATGTTGAGCCCTTCCTTGGTGTGATGGTTTTGAAAGCAAAACCAGTGAGAGAGTTCAAGTCAGAAATATAATTTAATAGGAAAAAGGAGACAAATAAAATACATGCAATAGTACAAAAGAAAAAAAACACTGACAGAATCTGACACCCCACTAGTTAGGGTGGTGGTAGCAGTCCAGATGAAGGGGTCTTGTTGAAGCAGTGATCCTGTAGAAAGCTCTGGTAGCTCTTGTCCTATGGAATCCAGTGGAAAAGACTGCTCTGGTGTTCCAAATCTCAGTTTTTATCTGGGTAGGAAAGGCTTGGCTGCTCCCCTGGCTGGAGCATCTCCCAGTGGGATGATGGAATTTTATCAGTCATGCCCTGGGACTCAGTGGCCATGAACAGGAGATATCTCCTGGAGGGAGGATGGGCTGTGGGAAAGATAAAGAATATTGCCCAGCTGGTTTAAAGATGGCCCATTAACAGGAGATATCTCCCACAGAGAAAAGGATCACTGCCCCATTTCCAGGGATGGAGATTCCAAACCTTCTTGAGAAATGAATCCAAAACATAAAAACAGCATTTGGACTCTGATGAAATTGAGTCAGAGGCACTGGTTCCTCACTTCAAGTTCTGAAATGTTTGCTTTCCTTGGTGTACATTCCTCCTTATCTTTGAAAGGGATAAGGAGTCAAAAATATTTAAAAAGTAGGAGTTACTACTACAATTGTAAATAGTAGTTGAAAAGTAGTTAAATCCAAAATGTGCCTGCAGAAGAATTTTGGCCACAGAATTGTGTTTGACACATAAACCCTAAGTTTTAATTATTTTAAAGAGTCTGAGTTTTTATTCTGTCTCAAAGGATCCCTGTTTATCTGCAAGCCAAGAATTTTTCAGCATTCTCAAAATTACAGCATTTACCTGGAGATACCAAAATAAGTCATGAGCACAAATCAAAAATAATCTGTTTTTAGGATTAAAATGTACACTTTGACAGTCCTGGGGCTGGCTGATCCTGACATGTGGCTCTTTGGGTGCCACCATAAGCCAAAACCTCATGAAAATTAAAAGCTGGACCCATTCTTGGAGGTCTTTTTCAACTTAAAGGATTTTGTGATTCTGTGATCAGGCCTGGGGGTGTTTTGATATGCAAAGGGAACAAATCATCTGGCAGCTTGGGAGAAGCCTTGCCTAGAGCCTCCTTTGCTCCTCCTCTTGTTATTACACTTTCCCTGCCTGGCCTAAAAAGTGTAAGTCTAGATATTGCCTCAGCCCATATGGCAGCACTGAAGGCTTTTTTTTTCTTTTTTTTTTTTTTTTTTTTTTTTTTTTTTTTTTTGGTTCTGCACAGCAGCAAGGGAAGATGTGGTTGGAAATGTCTGCTTAAAGATCAGCTGAAACAGTTTTGGTTCACACAAGCTGATAATATTGTCAAAGGGTCAACATTTGCTAATCTGAGGGGAATTTTAAATCCTTGGGAGGTTTTGTGGCAGGCTGGAGCTGGGGAAATTTTGCAGAGCAAGCCATTAGAACTGAAGGGAAGATGAGGAGAGACCAGTGGGTGGAAGCTGTCTGGTTTTGTTTTCTGGCAGGAAGAATACCAGAGGGAATTCTCTTTCCCAGCCTACCACCCCCATTTTTTTCCCCCTTATTTGCACATCAAGGTCTGATTTTTTGGTGTCTAACATTTCCATGGTGCAATCTGGTAAACCTGGCCCAGATGTTTTTAAAAGCTGCTTTCCTCTGCAAAAGCTCCTCTTTCACTTTCTAACCTTCCCAATTCTGGATGTCAGTCTAAGGAATGGCTATAAATACAGAGTTAGGTGTCATTGCTGCCAAAATTTATTATGGAGAGGTTGGCAATGACCTTCTCCCCTTTGCCCTTTCTCTCTCTCCAGCATTTTGCAAGGTACAGCCTATCTTTCCTGATATTTTTGGATAGAATCTGATACAACCAAGCAACTTTCCAGCCTGCAATTGAGTACTTTGGTAACAGGGGAACAAAACAAAACAAATAAGTCAACCTGAAGCTATTGATCTTCATGAAGCATTATAAAAGCTGCTTATGTAAAGCTGTTTTGCAAGCAGAGACTCAATGGCAAGCCTGGAATTTTGCTGCATGCAGGAGCCAAATCTCCCCATCTTTGTCCCAGTACCCCATTTGCTGTGCAAAAAACCTTCCCTGATAATTGAGTTTTGTGTTTTCTCAGAATTTCTATTCCTTTGCCACCTGCAGGGCAGGTACCAATCATGTGCAGCTTTTCTGTTTCCTCACATTCAATTTAATCAATTAAGGCCTGTTTATTTTAATCACCCTCTGCTCCTCTTGTGAGTAATCATTTCAACTATTTAAATCCCAAGTGGTTCCCTTCAGCTCTCTCCTTTGGCTGTGATTTCTTATTAAATTATTTTATTAAAATTTAATTTTCAACATTTTTATTATGTGGGACAGGTTAAACACTGGATTTGTGGTCTTAATTTTATTTATTACAAAGAAATCACAGAATCATAGAATATTTGGGGTTGGAAGGGACCTCTGGAGATCCAGTCAAACCCCCAAAGACCCCAGTCTAGTCTGTCACTGCTTCTCTGTCACTGCCTCTGCTCTTTGTTTCCTCTTCCTCCTATTCCTTTCATCCTTCCATTTCCTGAAAATTCATTCATAAAACCTCTCAGCTCTGTTGTGGATTAGGAATACAGGCCCACAAACAATGTGCAGGGTGATGGGATCATGTCTGCACAGTTTCTTCCTTCCAGAATTATTTGTGATTCTGTTTACCATAAACCCAATCTTATGTTGCTTATGTTTTTTTGTTTGAGTATTGTGGATTTGTTTTTTTTGTTTGTTTGTCGTTTTTTCCTGTCACATTTCCCAAATAATTACTCACTTCTCTGATGCACAGAAATTCCCTTTGACATAGCACTTTGCTTTTTTTTTTTTTCCCTGTGGTGATTTTCCCACTAATTTTAAACCATGATTACCTCATTTTCTCCATCTCCTTCATCTGATCTGATATATTTACAGTGAACAACTTAATCCCCTCTTCACCTTTATTTTCCTAGAGTTCAGCTGGAGCAATCCTTGCTATTTTTCCCTTGTGCCACCATCTCTCCACATTATCCTGCTGGTCTTCCTCTGCTCAGTATCAGATCAAATTCATCTTCCTGCTGCAGAAGGAACCAGAATTGTGACAGTATCCCTGCAAAGGGCTCATCAGTGTCATGTCCAACAGAAACAATATTCCCCTTTCCCTACAGGAACATTCCCAGCTGATGAGATGTAGGATCACATTTTCTTCTTTACAGCTGCATTGCACTCATGGCTCTGTTCTCCTCTGGCTGAGGGAGATAAAGTCAATTCCTTCTCATCCCTTGTCAGTCCAATCATGGTCATAACTGAGGGCAGGAATTTCTGTTTCATTCCTGACTCTGCACTTTGTCCTGTTAAGTTCCATGCCATACCTATTGCTTGACTCCAGGTTTCAAGGTCATGCATTGGGATATTCCCAATCTTCCTGTTACTCAATTTGGGTAATGGACACATTGCAGAGCCACTCTGAAATATGAAATGGTTTTGGCCACATGCCCCCGTTCTCTTTTAGCTGAGTTATTGTTTAAACTGGAGAAAGGAGAAAACTGACTGCAGAGGCAAAAGCTAAAAAACTTGAGGAGTCTCCTTGCTCCAAATCCAAAGCATGGTATTAAAAATTGAAAGTGAGGCATTGAAAAATTATAGAATCTTTGATTGGGTTAAAGATCATCAAGTTCCAGGATGGGACAGGGACACCTTCCATTATTCCAGAGTGTTCCAAGAAAAAAATCCTGCCTGGCCTTGGGCACTGCCAGGGATCCAGAGGCAGTCACAGCAAATCTGGGAATTCCATCCCAGCCCCTCTCAGAGAACAATTCCTAATTCCCAATATCCCATCAAATCCAGTTTGAAGCCATTCCCTGTGTCTGTCCCTCCATTCCCTGTGTCTGTCCCTCCATTCCCTGTGTCTGTCCCTCCATTCCCTGTGTCTGTCCCTCCATCCCTTGGGAATTGTCCCTCTCCATGTTTCCTGCAGCTCCTTCAGGCCCTGCAAGGCCACACTGAGCTCAGCCAAAGCTTCTCCTGTGCAGGTGAACAATCCCAATTTTCTCAGCAATTCCACCCAGGAGAGGGTGACTCCTTCCTGCTGTAAAATCAGTGTCATTTTGTGCTCCTGGCTCCAGTTCTGCAGTCGTTCCATGGCAGGACTGACTGGCTGTGTCCACATTCCATGGATTTCCCCACATCTCAAATAATTCACTATTTGCAGTAATTCACTAATACCTCTCAAATTGGTATTAGAGTGAAATAGGTTGAATCTTGCAGGAAAATCTGACTGAAAGGAAGGTTTGTGTTTGACTGTGGGTAAGAAATGATGCTCAGCACCCTTTGTTGTGCCCAGAAATCTGGATTTCTGCTTGGGGTTACTGCTGGCAGTGCTATGAAGGGTATGGGAGCTGAAAGGACAAAAAGGCTCAAGTGAACACCATCAGTTATAAAAACAAGCAGGAGAACTCACTCCTCCAAAGTGATGATTATAAATGGCTCAATTAAGTAAACAAAGAAGTAGTTACAAAAACCCCAGCACTGACAGATATTAGATAATAAAATTAATTATAAACAGCAGCCAAAATGCAGCAAGTACAAACTAATCAAAATACTTAATTAGGCTTTGCAGTAGCTACTTTTCTCCCTACCACTGTTTATTACAATTTTATCTGGGGGTTGGTGTCTTTGGTAAGGCTCCAAAGAGTTATAATAACTGCTTTAAAAGCCTTATGCTCCTACAAAATAATAATATTTTGAGACATGGTGCACTTAAGGCTGATTCAGCATGGCAGGGAAGGAGCCCCTTGCCCTAAAAGGAGAAATCTGATTTTGTGTCTGCCTGTTCTGTACCTCTTGTGGTATCCAGGGGGCTTCAGGTATTTATAAATGTGTTAAATCTTAGCCTGACAGCTGCCATTTGGGTCACTGCAGGTGACTTCTCCAAGGAACACAGGTAATCTGATATTGTAATTAAGGAGTTAAAGATCTCTATGAATAAAAGCAAATCTGAGTGCAGAAAACGAACTAAAGAAGCTGCTGGCAATTTAGTGAAAAGTTTTATTCTGTTAAATTTGGGCAGGTGAGAAACAGCTATCCTGATTTTTTTTTTGGCTCCTGCCCTAGGTTCAAGGTAGGCAGGACATGGTGGTGACTCTACAACCTCTCTTCCAATCCCTGAGCTCCCTTTCCATGGGGAAATTCCTGCTGCTGTCACCCTGAGCCTGCCCTGGCCCAGCCTGGCCCCTCTCCTCCTCTCCCTTTTCCCTGCTCACCAGTGAGAAAAGTGATAAAAGTCAAAGCAGGGATGGCACTCAGGAAAAGCTGAAAAACCAAACTTGAAGAGGATTCTGCTGAGTACAAGATATATTCATTTATTCAGATATAAATGACAGAGAAATGGGAAGATCTAAATCCAGAGCTTGTACTTGAAAAAAAAAATAAATCAATTCTCTTTAATTGTTTTGTACCCTGCTACAGCTTAATACGAAATTCCATGGATGTTAAGAAAAATGGAATTTTGGTTACCTGGAAGAGGTTTCCAGTGGAGTTGGTTGTTCTATTCCATGTATGCCAAAGGATCTGTAGTCATTAACGTCACTGGAAGAGCTGCCTTTGCCAGAAAGTGCTCTACAAAAAAAAAAAAAAAAAAAAAAAAAAAAAAAGCCAGACAGCTGAATTTCATCAAATTCACAGATCCAGTTCCATGGAGATGTCAGAACAAGCAAATGGATGAGTTAAAAATGATCACAGCACAAAATTTACATTTTTATTTTTGCTTGAGAAACAACAGAAAGCTGTGTACATCCTGCTTCTGGGGAAGGCAGAAATTATAAATCCAAAATAATAAATGCTGCATAAAAATAAAGAATTCACAGCCAGTTTGCTTTTGCACAGTGTCTACAGCCAAAACTCAGTAGCCAGTGCTGTGAGATTTACTTCCAACAGAGAGGGCCACTTACAATTCAGGAACTAATGGGATTTAATAAAACACAGTGTAACACACTCCTACTTTCATTTTCACAAATGAACATGAACCTCAGAAAACAACAAAAAAGCATGTAATCACTCAAGCTCTCCATTTCACAAATAAATTCTGTCTAACCAAAACCACATCACTGGGTTTGGGAAATTCCTACTTGGCTTGCACAGGCATTTTCACAGAAAGGAAGGATGTAGGAACATTTCCATGGGTTTTGATGATGCTGTGGGCAGCCAGTTAATAAATAATCCTGTGAAAATGCAAACTACTGAAATGCACAAGAATACACAGAGTGAGATCCTGGTTTTATAAACGTCAGTAGTAATTTTACCTTTTATTCCAGAGGGTTAAGGCTTCATCCAGGAGGTTTCTACCCTCCAGCACTTCCCACTCCTAAGTGGTGATAAGGGCTTATAATTTAATTTCTGTCATAGCAATAACAGGGAAAAGCAACTCTCTTTCCCTGAGCACACTTCTTTTTATTGCACCAGAGGCTCCTAAATAGAAACCTGAGTAACCACAGATCCCAAAGCTCTCCAAACCTGAGAGATTTCTGCATGTCTCCTGGTGGAAGTGGTTGGTTTAGTGATGTGGGTGGAGTGGGAGCTTCAGAAAAAGTTTATTAAAGAATTCCAGCCACCGAGTCACAAGTGCTGAAAGGCCCCCCTGGTTTTCTAAACTTCTTGGAGAGGAGCCTGGAGGGGCTGGACCCAGTCCTAAGACCCAGAGTTTGTCAATATTTTAAGTTTTACCTCTTTACCCTGCAGGTTTTAATGATGGCAAAGCAGATATATAAAAATGAGTTCTTTATTATGACAAATGATTAGATAAAAATTACTCCATAAGAATTAATTTTACAACACAATATAAAAGCTAAAAACTACATTACAACAGTTACATTAAAGCTACGAAAGTAGGAACTGTCATCAAGTAGAGATTGATGTAACTCACCCATAACAATAATCATGGTTCTTTCTCTCAACCTCCAGGACTATCTCTGGTGGGCACCCCCAAAGTCCCAAGGGAGAGATCTCCACATTCCAAGAAAGAATATGTTAGAAGAACCTTCCAGAAGGAAAGTGTTCTGAGCTTCCACAGTGGTTGAGTGCCAGTCACAGCCTCCAGGTGAGTTGAGCAGCTCACCTGCCAAATCTTTGCCTCATTATCAGGATGTTCATTTGGGGTTAATTGCCAGATTGAATTTTATCATAATTCAGACCCAAAATAACACATGGCCACCTCTCAATCCACCCTGATGAATTTGAAAACAGGACATTTTTGAGTTGCTTGACCACATTCCATAGCAGAACACCCACGTTGAGGAGGAGAGGGGGCGGAAGGAGGGTAGCTTTCTCTGTAAGTTCAGCTGGGCTTCTGTGTTCATGGGAATCCCAAGAAAGCTGCAGGTGCTTTGTTGTCAGGGGCTGTCATTTTAGCCAGGTGTTGCATGGTTATGGCGATGGGACAAAGCAGCTGGAGATGATAAATTCATTTTTTCCACTGTTTTCCTCGACCTGGGAACACTATTTTCAGTTCCAGATATTAGTTGGGCTTGTTGTTTTAGGGGTTTTAACTCGAAGTAGTGTCCCAGCATCCTTTGTGTCCTTCTTCATTTGCATATACTTTGCTGACATCACTCCTCTCCCAGCCACAGGTGCCATTTTAGGGAAGCAGCAGAGGCATTACCTGATGGGAGGGGAAGGGTATATGGATAAGACAACTGGGGACTGAAACAGAGTGAGGCCAATAATTTAACAATTAACATTAATAAAGGACCAGAGCAAAATAAGGCTTGAAAGAAAGAACAGACAACAGAGAGCATTTATAGAGACATACAACATCAACTGTAATTAACCAAGTGTACACCTTTGTGGGAAAACTTTCACTGAGGAATTTATTCATCACACAAGTGGCCACCCGGGCAGGGGCACAGCCACAGCCTGGCTGAGCAGCAGCAGGGACAGGCCAAGGCAGGGATCCCTGCTGCCTCATCCAGGCCAGCCACAGAGCTGACCTGGTTTTATGGAGAGATCGATGCTCTCACCAAACAAAAACACAGGCAGAGGGTGACACAAACTCCTCACCATGGAGAGGGCACTTTCAATGAGTCCTCTCATGTTAAATCTGGCATGAGCTGAGTTAAAAGAAGTAAACGAGGAAAAAGTGGGTGTGGAAATTTTGCAGCATCAGTGGTAGGCAGTGTGAGATTGCCCTCTCAGTGTAAAATGAAAACAGGAGGCAGCCAAGTTTGCCAGTTCTATTTTGTTCTGCACAGCAACGAGAAGGCTGGTGTTGTTTTTTTTTAATCAAGTGCCTCTCCAGGACTTAATGTAAGGTAATGCATAATAGATAATGTTTCCATGGGAGAAACAGCTGGTTGGAAGGAATTAGAAAACAAGCTGGAAATATTTTTGCTGCTAATTCACTGGGTCAAAGCCAGTCCACGTTGGTTGCTATCAAAAGTTGCCACCATCTGTTCTTTGGTGGCCTTGGTCAGCTGCAGCTTGGCCTGCCTGTTCCTGGTGCAGAATTCCATTCTCCTGCCTGGGAAGAAGCACAGGAAAAGGGACCTGAATGTGTCCAGAGAAGGGCAATGAGGCTGGGGAAGGGTCTAGAGAAGAATTCATGTGAGGAGAAGCTGATGGAGCTGGGGAGGCTCAGCCTGGAGCAAAAGAGTCGCAAGGGCTTTTCACTCATCCTGACAGCAGGTTGCAGTGAGGTGAGGAGTTTAATTTTTCTTCCAGGGAACAAGGGATAGGAAGAGAGGAAAAGGCTTCAAGATGTGCCAGGGGAGGCTCAGGTTGGACACCAGGAGGAACTTCTGCATGGAAAAGGTTGTTAAGCATTGGAAAAAGCTGCCCAGGGAGTGCCCATTCCTGGAGGTGTCACCTGAATGTGGCACTCAGAGCTCTGGGCTGGGGACAAGCTGGGACTCCATGGTCTTGGAGATCTTCTCCAACCTAAAAAAAAGCAATTTCTGACTGGTTTTCTCCTTATCTTCCTTCTTGCCCTTTTTGCTGGCTGTTCTCTCCCTCTATTTTTGAGCCCTGTGCCTTTCTGACTTTGTTTTCCCCAGCATCCTCATCCTTCAGAGGGAAGCCTGTAAAGTCTTATTTAAAAAAAAATAAAAATAAAAAAATAAAAAAAAAAAGAACAAAAAATTCAGGATAGTTCTATGTTAGCAATCCTCTGGTAACCCTTCCAAATGCTGGCCTAAGGCAATCTGGGCTTCTCCAACACTCTGCAGTTTAAGCTGCCAATAATTTGGTGGATTCTTCCTGATTTGCCAGGGTCTAAATTACTTCTCTGCTACTGCAGCTCAAGTGCTGAAAAACAAACAGTTTGTTTTCAAGCAAAGAAGGAAGCACCACTCCTGCACTCCCCTCTGTCCCTCAAAATGTTTAAAGAGTTTAGCAAGGAGGGAAATGCACTACACTGAACTAAACTGACAGGTTTAGTGCTTGAATTTCTGACCAGGATTTCTGCTTGATTTGCAGCAGGAAAACTTTTGAAATATGAGAGTATGAAGGCCCTTTCACTGGAAATGTTTTTTAATTCAAATTATTTTTTTAAAAGAAAGAAAATTTCCTTCTTGGTGCGTGGGATCAAATGGAAAGCCAGTTGAATAGAAATAGAAAGTTAATAGAAAGAGTCTCATTTACTTAATAGGTTTGAATCAGATCCTTTGAGATTACTGATGACTTTGAGAGAGAATGTTTCTCTTTTCTGTCTCAACAGCCTGTCCTGAGTCTCTGAGAGATCTGGACGGGCTGGATCCATGGGATGAAGCCAACAGTGTGAGGGTCAATGAGGTCAAGTGTTGAGTCCTGCCCGTGGGTCACACCAACCCCCTGGAGCTGCAGGCTGGGCAGAGGGGCTGGAAAAGCCCTGGGGGTGCTGGTGCCAGGGGCTGGACACAGCCCAGGGGTGCCCAGGGGGGCAGGAGGCCCCTGGCAGCTGGGCTGGCTCAGGAATTGTGTGTCCAGCAGGAGCAGGGCAGGGATTGTCCCTCTGTGCTGGCACTGAGAGCCCCTCAGGCTGTGTCCAGCTGTGGCTCCTGCAGAGCCCTGGAGGGGCTGGAGGTGTCCAGGTGTCCAAGTTACAGTATGCCCAAAAGTCTGTATTCTATCACCAGCTGTTAAACCAGGTGGGGCAGTGATCCTTGTCTCTGTGGGAGATATCTCCTGTTAATGGGCAGCTGATAAACCAGCTGGGGCAATCATCTTTATCTTCCCACAGCCCATCCTCCCTCCAGGAGATATCTCCTGTTCATGGCCACTGAGTCCCAGGGCATGACTGATAAAATTCCTTCATCCCACTGGGAGATGCTCCAGCCAGGGGAGGAGCCAAGCCTTTCCTACCCAGAGAAAAAGTGAGATTTGGAACACCAAAGAAGCCTTTACCCACTGTTTTTCAGGGGACAAGAGCTACCAGGATCGCTGCCAGGATTTCTACAGGATCACTGCTTCAACAAGACCACTTCATCTGGGCTGCTGCCACCATCCTAACTAACGAGGTGTCAGGTTGTATTCTGACTCTGTCAGTGTTTTTTTTCTTTTGTACTATTTAATGTATTTTATTTTTCTTTTCTCTTTCCTATGAAATTGTATTTCTGACTTGGAGTCTCTCACTGGTTTTGCTCTTGAAACCATTGATGACACCAGGGCAGGAAACAGAGCTGGGGAAGGGGCTGGAGCCCCAGGAGGGGCTGAGTGAGCTGGGAAGGGGCTGAGCCTGGAGAAAAGGAGGCTCAGGGGGGACCTTGTGGCTCTGCACAGCTCCCTGACAGGAGGGGCAGGGAGGGGGGTCGGGCTCTGCTCCAGGATCAGGAGGAGAAGAAATAGTCAAACCCCCAAATTTCCTGCTGAAAACCAGGATTTGGACACATTGAGGCAGCTTTAGTTTATCTCCAGCTCAGTCTGTGGACAGGCCAAGCGCAGAGTTCCAGTTGAGTTTTAATTGGTGCTAACTTTGTAAAAGGCTCTGTGGTTGAGCAGGAAACACCTTTGATGAGAGGCCAGGCTCTGTGGGGAGCTTGGCTGTAAACTGGTGAGATTATAAATCCCAGGGCCTGCCCTCAGTGACCACTGGCTGGGGGTTAATGGTGCACTAATGAGGCAATGTTTGGGTACAGCTGCAGGCCAGCTCTGTGTGCCATTTGTATCACACCACTCAGTTAGCACTCAGTAAGGAAAAAAAAAAAAAGAGACTGATTGTCAATTTATGGGGCTCTTCAACCCACATTCATTGCTAGAGACATATTAACTCTCCTAATTAGCTGGGGATAAAAACCTGTTAACAGAGACTTGGGGAGTTCAGCAGGACTTTGCAGTTCCTGCTTTTCTCTGTCTCCTTTTTGTGAACTGTCAGAATTTCCCCTCACCTCTCTGTGGCTGTCTCTTTTATGGTTTATATTGATTCCTTTTAGTGGTTGGCTATATTTAACTCCCTTTGATAAAGTGTTTCTTCAGTCAGGTTGACATGAGTTAAATGTTAAGGACTGATGACCTTGCTCATATTTTTTTATCAGTTCCTTGGGAAGATTTATGAAATATTTTATCATCTCTGAAATGCTCTTGATTGTTGATGGGGGAAACTTCTCAGGCCACTGGATCTTGGCTGTCCATAAGGTGTTTTTTCCCCTCTAACCTAACAGCAGCAAAATGGGTTCAGAAGTTCATCTCTGCTTTATTCCTGGTACAGAAAGGAGCAACTGCTTAATATAGGGATGTCATGAAAATATAGTAGTGCATTAAATATGGTTTATATACATAAACTGAATAGTGCAAGTTATTAAATGTTAATATATATAAAATTATAATTGCAGTATATGTACTTGCATACTGATATACAGATACATAAAATCCTCACCTCCTGTTTATATAAGTAGTTACATCTTTGATTCCCTTTTCAAACTTTGTAGTTTCAAACCCAGCTCTAAGTTCTCCCTTCTCTGATTTCCTGCTGCTGGAGTTTGCAGCATCACTTTTGTTTTTCAGCAGAAGACATTTTGTTTCCTACATGGCTTTGGGCTTTTGCACCCTGAAAATGCTGACTGTTTTCCACTTCAGACTTACTGCTGAGACTTGAGGCATCCAAATAATGTTAAAAACAAAGCAGTGGCTTGGAAGATGGAGGGAGACAGCCTGAACTTGTGCACCTTGTGTGCTTGTGACTCTGTGTCTACTCTGGGAGTAAGTGATGGCAGCTTACTCAGCACAGCCAGCTCCCCTTTTCCTCCTGGTTGTACCATTTTCTGGCAACCAGTCACTAAAATCAGAAGAGCTCTGGTGATGTGCTGGACTGCTGGGGACGTGGAGACAGGAGACGTGCAAATATCAAGGGAGTCTTCAGTCACCATTTCTGAGAGTTTGTTCATTTAGAAATCAAACTCTCACACTGAATTGTGCAATCCTGCTCTTTGTCAACAGGACTCTTTCCCTGTAGGCTGGCAGAGGCACCTTCACCCTCCTGTGGTGCTTTTCTGACCCTCTTAGTTATAAATTAGTTATTAGTTAGTTATAAATTGATCTGGGATATCCTGGGTTTTAGAGTTTTCTGTGCTTTCTGGCACTGACCCCCAGGAGAACACTGCTTTTGACCTGAGGCCTTGGAGAAGGCATCCAAAATTTGGGTGATGGAATTAAAATCATGGGTGTGTAGTTAAATAGAAGTGTGTGATTTCACACAGTAAAGGGTTTTAAATTTGAGGTTTTTATAATATAGTAATAGGTATGGGACAGGATGGAGGATTTTGGCTGGTGTTTCTTTCGGTGTCCTTCTTGTTCATGGTTTCAGGCAGTTTCTGGTTGGTCAGTCAGTGTCACAGAGGGTCATGGGAATTTGATTATTGGGTTAAAAGTATAAATAATATAGGTGTTTGTAGCCTCCCACTGATCCTAGCCTGGCTATTAGGGTTGGTGGCTGTGCTGAACTTAGTGATTTTATGCAGAAAGAAAATCTGACCTGATTGTTCAGGAACTAAAAACTTTAATACTAGAAAATAACAAACAGCAAGCCAAAGAGTTTGCACTGAATTAACTGGGAAAGATGATACAGGGAGGCTTGTTCCATGCACAAGGGCAAAATGGCAAAAAGCAGGTGTTAGGGCATGTAAGGGATATTTATAAACTTGGAGGAGGAGAGGAATTAGGGTAGAGTTTAGGGAGAGCATCCAATAGGGAAGGGTAATTAGGAATATTAAAATTATTGCAGCAAATAGGAACCAGTGATAACAAGGGAACTTTCTGGCAATGATCAACATGCTGGAACTGGAGGATTCTGGGGGTGATTTTTTACTCACCCCTACTGCAAAGGGTTTTCCCATGGCCTTAAGCTGTGATCATCTGCAGTTTTATTGGACATGACTCCAACAGGTGTTAATTCCCTATTGCACTGTTCAGCTTTAAGAGACATTGTAGCAGCTGGATTCAGCTCCATTTTGCTCACTTCCAGCTCATGGTTAGGAGTGCTGCTGAACTTTCTGTACTTTTGATAACATCTAATAAACAACCAAGCCTGAACATGAGAAAATCCATTTCCTTCATGTGGTTTTTAATCCTGGCTCTGAGTGAAGACAGAAGAGACCTGAGACAAACCCCTAATTAGGTGGTGCAGAACACCCCCACCATTCAGCAATGAGCTCTAGGTTGGCCCTGCTTGGGGCTGGAGCATCACTGGTTCTTCCCAGTCTCACCCACTCTGGGGTTTTTTGGGGCTCCTGGGCTCTGTTTTCAGCTCTGTCACTCATTTGATGCCTGGACATTGGAAAATTACATTTTTTGCAAAGGAGTTGCTCAGCCAGAAAAGAGTTTCATGCATGGTGCTTTGGCCTCTGATGGTGCAGAGCCCCTTTAGGCCTGGCTTTGTCAGACAGGTGGTTCTACATAGGCTGGACTGGGATGGCCATCAATCCTCATTTCTGGGTGTCAGGCTCCTGTGTGACACCTCTGGGACAGCAGCTGGGATGTGCTGTGTGGATGGATGGCTTGGGACAAGCTCAGGGAGCTCCTCTGCTCCTCAGGTAGAACACCCTGCCCAGCTCTGGGCTGGGGTTTGTCCCTCAGCCTTCCAAGCTGGTTTGCACCTTATTTGTCACTGAAAGTGTTCCTAAGGACAAATTCTTTATGGTTTAGCAATTTCCCTGTCAGCTCAGCCCTGGAAATGCAGTGACAGGACAAAGGGAATGGCCTCAGTCTGACACACAGAGGGGTTTTAGATGGGATTTTGGGCAGGAATTGCTCCTGGGAGGGTGGGCAGGGCTGGCACAGGTGCCCAGAGCAGCTGTGGCTGCCCCTGGATCCCTGGCAGTGCCCAAGGCCAGGCTGGACACTGGGGCTGGAGCACCTGGGACAGTGGAAGGTGTCCCTGCCCCTGTCTCACCCTGGAATTGGATGATCTTCAAGTCCCCCTTCCAAAACTCCTTTTCCTTCTCTTTCCCTTCCCCAAACCACTCTATAATTCCATGATTCTCTGATCTCAAGCACTTGTATGAACATCTCTCACTTACAAAACAGGCAGTGAAGTGGAAACCGCTTACGTGTGTGCTTATAATAAAATTTTCTCTGCCTATTTTAAGCAGAGTATTTGAAAAAAAAAACCAACAACCCATAACTCACAAAACTTTCTGCTTTATATCCAACATTTTCTGGTGCAAAAGGGTAAAGGCAAAGCATATTATTGTTTTCACCTTCACTGGACACGTTTGCAAACAATCACATATGTTTAGGGGATTTTGGTGCCAGCTGTAGTTGTACCAAATGATACAATATTTCATAAATAAGCTGTCACTTATTCAGCATCTTTATTTAGAGGTGCTAAACAAGAGACTTCTTCTTCCTGCCTGGTGGAACGCACATGGAGAGAAAAATGTGAGCAATGTAACCCATGGAATAATTTCACTTCTCAGGGTTGGTTACAAATAAAGTCTTACAGCCAAACACCCGAGCTTTTAAAAGAGTTTAAAAGAGACCTGTGTGGGTTTCTCAGGGTCAAATGAGCCCTGACTGGGGGTGAAAATGATTCAGCAGCAGCTGGAATGAGTCACTTGGAGGTCAGGATTTTGTTCACTCTGGGATTGCACTTCTGGCTTGGAGAAAAAGGAAATATATATTTATGATATCCAGCAATGTTTTTAGAGCAGCACAGACATCAGTATTTGCAGAATTTTTGTCCCATGCTATTGTATCTTCACAGAACAGCCTGCTTGCCATATGATTAACAAAAAAATTTTTTTTTTTTTTTTAATTGGAAAAAGCTTAAAATCAATTCAAGCATGAATGTAAGAAAAATAAACGGTGATAGTTCTGTTCAGCATTGGGCTTGATATTTCCACAACTTGAATTCTGGAGGAATTTATGTTCAGCCTGTTTTTGCTGTTAATTACTTTCTGCATGTAACATGGGAGCTCCTCATGAGCCAATTGCTCGCAGGGTTTCATGCAATATAAACAGAATTCTAGTGATGGAATTGGTAAACACTGTGCCACAACTTTTCAGCCTTTCCTTCCAATCTCCACAGCCTGAATTCCTCTCCTCACTCACATGAGGCTCTCCAAGTCCCTCTTGTGCTGGAGAGCCTCTGCATTCTGCATTGTGGAACAATTAAATGCTGTGGTAAGGATTGCTTGAAAAGAGCTTTTCTCACTGTCACTGTTGTCAAAATTATTGTGAGTCACATTCACTGCAACTAAAGTACCTCCAGCCTGGATTTAAAGCTGGAATTATAACAACTCCACACTGTCTGAATGGAGTTTGTCTTAAAATTCTATATGGGGGGAAAGTGATGTTTTTCCTCAGTGGTGGCAAACCAGGAAAGAAAGACCATTTATTCAAAAAGCAGTTTTATTCCTTCTGCTCACAGAATATACATTTTGGCCATATCCTTTATTCTACAGAATCATTATTTAGTTTATTTCTTCTGAAATCACAAGTTGAAAGCAAACAAGTTGCACTCTCCCAGCAGGGTTTGGAACAGGGAAGAGGTGCAAACACGTGTTGGGTTGTGAGCATTATTCATAATTAGAATATGTGATGAGAAAAATTAGAGAGCACCCAGATGGAAAGTAAATCTTTCAGTACTTCTACATGGCACACAGCAGAGAATTATTGATCTATTTATTTATTTCTCAGCTTGGGAATTCAGTATTTGGGTTTGATGTAGTCGGTGTAATTAACTCAGATCCTTCTGAGATCATATATCTCTGGGGCTGGATGGAATTAGAAATGCCAGCTGTGCTTTTGTGCTCATCTGCACATGCACAGCCCCCACAGTGTTGTTCCAGGGACAGCAGCCTGATGGGGTTTTCATGGATGGGCTGGGCAGATGAGTCAGCCTTTTTTTTTTTTTTCTTTTTTTTTTTTTTTAATGGCTGTCATTCCCCAGGATTTACAGCCAAATCCTCCAGCCTTTGTCGTGTTCAGGGGAATCCAGGGCTGCATCCCACTAAAAGTCCTAATTCCCATGAACAGCTTCAGTGGTGAGCAGTTTTTGCAGCTCAAGTTAAAGAGATTTCATTGGAGGTGGCTGTGTGAATAATAACTTAGGGAGAAGAAGTTGTAAACACTCTCCAATACTTACTTTTATGGAAAAAAATGGATTTTTTACATTATAAAATTGGGAAAACTCATGTATTTCCTATCTCTATGGATCCAAGGGATTCAAATGTGACATAGTCCATTTACTTTTAAAAAAGCAACAACTTTGCCTTGATTTCTGTCTCTGCAGGAGCATTTTTTCAGTTACTTTTGGTCCATGTTGAGACTTTATGGTTTAAAAAAGTCTCCCAAAAAATCAAATATTACATCCTTCAGAAAAGACTCTTTGATTAAAGCATCTATTCGAAATAATTCCCCTCATCTTCTTGTGAATGGAAGACATCATGTTGTTTTTCACACAGGACTCATCACACTTCTGTTAAAAATAAGTATCTTAAATCTGCTGCGAATTTATTTATACACCATTCATAAGACCCATTTGCACCAGACTGAAGTTTCCTTTATTACCAATTATTTTCCCATTCCCAAGATATTCAGAAACATTAGCTGGGTCCCCTGATGCATCAAACACAGATGGTCCAGCCAAACAGCCACATCTTACACAGTGCAGTTGTTTTTCCAGCCATTGGGTAAATTTATTTTTTCATGTAGCACTTTCCCACTTTTCATTTTCTCCTTTTGAAATGTGGACCATGGAGCTGATCATAAACCCATCTCACTCTTGCCTCTGCCATTGCAAAACATGGAAATACAATTTTTTAAATTTATTTTTTGGTTTTGTTTTTTTTTTTTTTTTGTTGAGCTCTGTCACTTTGAGACTGTTGCACAAGCTCTGACAGGGTCTGTTCTTGAGGTCTAAGTTTTCCTGGCAAAACAATACAAGTTTTGCCTCTACAGCTTTGCTTTTTCCACTCTTTACCTGCAGAATTCCTCAATATGTTCAGCTCAACAAGCTTTGTCTAACTGCTCAGTCCTCGATGTTATTTGCCAGTCATTGTGCACTCCACAAATTTCATAAATAGTAATTTTATATCTCCACATCAGTGAGAGCTGAGCAGGCAGAAAAGTGCCTTGTATGAAGAGCCTGAATTGCAGTGATTCATTTGTAACACTCCTTTGTTATTTCCCTCCGCTGATTTTCCAGCTTTTACACTCCAGGGTTTTGTCCTGAAATCAGTGCTGGAATGTAAAACTCACTTCACAAGCGAAGGTTGATTTTATTTCAGTCCAAATCCATCATTTATATACCCACTAAATTCTACCAGGGCACCATCTGGTGAGGAGACAACGGGGTTGAATTACACATAATGCAATTATGGTGTGAAAACACAGCCGTCTCTGCTATTCATTAGATTGTGTTCCTAAAATACTTAGTAAAGATTAGGATGTAAACTAATAATACTTTTCATTAGGCCCATAAAAATATCTCTGCAGATTTCACAGTGTGTGCATCTCTTAAAAAATGTGAGGCAGTGTTCGTGGAAGGGATAAAGGAGGGACCAAAAGGGGCTTTTTCAGCATCACTGCTGAAATGCAGCTTTTTGACCTCCCTCCTACACTCCTTTTAATTTTAATCCATTAATTTTTGATGATTCATCATCCCTGACACGTGACACTACATCAAAATATAGGTGGAATTATTTTCTACAGTAGTGGTAAAGCTTGAAGTTCACCATGAAAAGGAGCTGGTGGAAGATATTGATCAAAACATTTTGGGTTTCATGGGGATTTTTCTGGGTGCTGGAGTTTGCAGCATTGTGTTCTGTCCCATGTTCCCCAGTAATCAAACAATTACAGATGTTCCTGCAGTTTATGCTGGGTACAATTTCATCTTGCTCTTTATGCTTTAAAACACACCCTTTTCTTTTCTATTTCTATTTTCTATTGTTATTCCAAACAGATTTTTCCCGTGTTCTCCATTCTGTATTTCCAGAGGATTTACTATGACTTGCTTGGAGCCACCTGGGCTAGTGGGAAATGTCCCACTGGATGATTTTTAGGTCCATTTCAACTCAAACCTTTCTATTTCCATACATTTATTTAATTTGAGCACAGCTTTTTAAGGGATAACAGATTAGATGATGAAAATATAAGATTAAGAGATAAGCTGGACATCCAACATATTAATAGGATTTTTTTCCATGCATGCACAAATATTTGTAGATATTTACCTCTATATAAACATGATAATTCACTCCCCATATTTATTCAAATCTCTAATTTCTTTATCTATATTTAAATACATTAAATATTTATATATATATTTGTAAGTGCACATATTTTATTTGGCTTATGTGAAGAACATACAAGTTATGCTCTCTGAATCAGATCTTCATTTTATGCAGTGATAAATGACACAGCTCCAAGTATTTAGTGGGAAAGGTCTTGGTCAATATCCATCCTGGAATTTCCATTTGTGAGGGAAGAGATTTCCTGGCTAAAAGAGACAGGGATTGTGCACATCACTTTAAATTTTTATTTATGAGGTTATGACTGAGATTTCTCCCTTGTTTTTCTTGTTCCTACCTGCTACTGAGAGCAAAACCTTTTACCAAAGGATAAATAATGGAAAAGAATATTGGGATGGGATTTTTGGTGGTTTTTTAAAAAATAATTAATAATTTTAAATAAAATTAAAGTTCACTTGGAGGTCCCTGATTTTAGTATTATTTTATGAGAGGTGGATATGTTGAGAAAAACAAGAAAAAGTGATTTCTCTTCATGTGACAGAGTATCCACACAATATATGAAGCTTTCTTGTAAATAAAACTAGATTTTTTTTCTACTAAGTAAAATAAGTTTTGGATCCATGACCAATTTTTTTCTTCCCTAGGAAGGGTGAAAGCCTGAGCAAGGTTTTTTCATACTGCAGTGGTGGTGATTTTTCTGCTTTAATGGACTCACAGAAGATCCTAAGGTGGCAAAAGAAACAACACTTTGTGTAAATGCTATAAAATCCTGCCCTGAAAAGAGAAGTGATCTCTTTAGTAAGAAAAAATTTGATTTTTGAAAATACAGATGTCTCATTTTGGTAGATTTTACCTGGCAGTATCTATCAAATATAAAGTGGTTCTTGATTTGAAGAAATTACCTCTCAGAGCCACAAGTTTAGGTCATGGAAATTGCTTTAGTCTGTGGGCTTCATTTCCAACAGCTGAGCCCTCAGCTTGCTGAATCTCTTGTTGCTGCTGAGGTTAATTTATCAGAAAATAAAAATAGATGTGAAGTTTCACCCAGAAAAGCCTGTGTTTGTTTAAATCCTGCTAAGGTTTTTTTTTAGTCATAAATATTGCTGGCCTCCAAATGAGTTGTGTGGGAGTAGGATTCCTATGTGTCCATATTGCCTGCAGGATAATTGAAGTTGATGTATTTTTTAAACTTCATATCACCAAATGTAAATGAAAGATGCATGGTAGAATTCCTTAACTTGGCTACAAACAGGATTGCTTTTCTTTTTGTTTTTTTTTTTTTTTTTCCTCCCTCAAGCTTGCAAATGTAGAAGTTGAAAGGTTGGTATGGAAATTCTTGTCTTGTTGGTATGAAATTCTTTTCTTCCTGGTATGAAATTCTTTTCTTGCTGGTATGAAATTATTTTCTTGTTGGTATAGAATTCTTTTCTTGTTGGCATGAAATTCTTTTTTGGCTTCAGCTGGGGAATCCAGAACCTGTTTGGGTTCATGATGACCAGACCTATAAGCTCTGCCCAAATTTTTTGTCCCCAGGACAAATAAAAGTAAAATTCCATCTTTTCCATGTTTCCCAGGCAGCTGTTACTTGGAGGGACCATTTCTGTTTGCAGGGATAAATTAACCTGAGTTTCAACAGAGGCTGATAATCTGTGACAGAGGGGTGCCCTCAGCCACCCTTTTTTTAATGATCATTGAACCAAAACTTGAACCAAACCATTGAACTAATCTTTTGAGGAAGAGAACAGCATTAACAAAAATTCTCTGCTGTCCTGGGAACAGCATCATACATGGCTGGCACAGCTGCAGGAGATTTTCACACTGCTGCCCTGACTCATCCTGTCCCTCTGCATTCCCCTGCATGCAGGATTTGTTCCTCTGGAGTTGGAGGGGTGATTTTTCACTCAGTCTTTCAGGAAATGGTTTCACCTAGCATCAGTAAATAAACCAGATGATGAACAAAGCTAAAGTTACTGCACAGGTTCATTGGTACTTCCCTGCTTCTTAACAGAGTGTGATGGGCAGAGTGGGAATATATTTACTTAATGTGAGCTGCAAGTCACCTCAGATACAAATCTTGAGATCCTCAGTACAGCCTGATCCCTTATGAGCTGCAGAGTTTTGATAGCTGACTCAGGGTTTAGACTATTTAGCATCAGCAAAAGCCTAATATTTACAGTGGAGCTGTCACAGGAAGGCTCTAGCCAGGGATTTCAGCAGTTTGGTATTTAAATGTTTGGTACCTGCAGGTACCAAAGCCTGAGGCAAGGAAAAGAATTCATCACAGCATTAATTTTGGAGCCCATTTCATATTCCATCACAGTGTGCATTGTCATTTATAGAAAAATCAAGAGATTTGGAAATAGATATTTTGGGATTTGCTTGGGGAATCTGTTAAAAATACCTGCATTAAGACCTAGGGAATGTGAAAGGAGAGAGAAAAAAAGGCTGGGACTCTGACATTGGAGCTCTTTTCCAACCTAAATCATTCTGTGATGCCATGAAGGTGTTGGGTACCAACATCTTGTGAAGGGGATTTCTCATTTCTGGCATTTGAGAAGTTTTCAGTGCAGTTGGGGTGGCTCAGCAGGGACCCTCCCAGAGAGCAGCTGAACCTGGCACCAAGTTTGCTTGAGTTTCCAAAGATGCAGGGTATGGTCTGGTGCCAGAGAAGTTTGAAATCCAGAAAGCTCCAAAGCACTCAGAGGCCTTCATGCAACCTTCAGCTCCAAATGATTATGGAAATATGAGAGAAAAAAACTGGATAAATAACAGATGCAGAAAACTTGGTAAGGAGCAGCTTAATGAATCAGGTTATGGGGTGGAAAAATTGATTATTTAGAGAGGAAGGGAGCACCTTGTCAGAAGGGAAAAAGGAGAATAAACTATTGGGAAAAAGGAGAATAAACTATTGGAAAAACAAATGCCTTTTGCAGAGGGATGGGGACAGGACTTTGCTCCTCATGGAAGGGACACCAGTGAAGAACAGGGAACCTCCAGCCACTAACAACAGGTCTGAGAGGAGCTGTGATTTCACAGCAGAGTTTGCATGCTGACAATTTAAATGGATGAATCCTGGAGCTTTGCCAAGGAGTGACAATCCTTTCTTTGGTTTTGTAAACTCTTCTGAGGGAGGTTGGTGCAATTATTTTATCTAACAGTCATGTAAGCCCTCAGGGTGGGATTTCCCTCACTTAACTTCAGACAGATCCCAAGCAGAAATCTGCAGCTGCAAAATTCACCTGGGACTCTGAGGAGTCAGTGCAGACAGCTGCACTTTTCCTGGAAGAGATTCTGCTGCTCTAAATCTATTTGAAATGTCTACCTGAGGAGGAGATGAGTGATGCTGAAGCCCTTTCCTGTCTAAACCCACCCACACCATTCACTGCCTGCTGTTTAGTGCCTCATGCATATTGAAAATTGTTGTTTGCCATTTCTCCTGCTTTGCTGAAAGCTTTCAGTGAGTTGTCTCAGGCACAGGGATTGTTCTGGAGAATTTCTTGGCTATTCTCTCTGGCAGAAGTATTCCCACAGCAGTTTGTACAATTTGGGGAAGGCAGAAGAGGGGGAGAGAGTGAGTGAAGGGGATTAAATGAATTATCCTAGTAAACAGAAATATATGTTAAATGTTTCCTGTGGATAACAATAATTTATTCAGTTCAAAACTTCAGAGAGCTAATTAAAATCACAGTTTTACAGTGCAAGCTTCTAGGAGAAGAATTTTTTCCCAGAAGGTAGGAATATCAGAGTATTTTTAGGCAGGGAAGAAATTGCTTGTGCTCGTAATTATATGGGATCTTTGCTGACATGGAGGGACTGGCAAAGTCAAGATGTGCAGGCAGTGGTTGAGATCTTCCTGCAAATAATTTCCACTCAAAGCAAAGCTTCCTTGGCTTGGTGACCACAGCTGGTGGCCCAGAGTATGTGCAGCAGGTTTAGGTGTTTTTTTGGGTCTCTCAATCCAATATTCCCAAAGTGGAAGCTCAGGATGCACTGCCCAGAGGTTTTTTTTTGTTTGTTTGTTTTTTGTTTTTAAGGACAGAGATAACAGATGTCACACTTTTCATCTCCCCTATCTGCATGATCTCTATCCTCATGGATTTATTCAGGTTGGGAAAGGCTTCTAAGAACATCAAGTCCTGTTAACCCAGGAACATTTTGCTTCCCCTAAATCACATCCCCAATATCTGAACTCAACCACACAATTTCTGAACTCTTCCATATCACACCCACTGCTAATTCCTCTGAATGAAAAAAGACAACTCCTTGTTGTTGGAAACAACAAGGTTTCCTAAAAGTCCTTAAAAAGCAAAATAAAATTCCAAAAGGTCCCTCCAAAAACCTCAAGCCTTACAGACTAAAACAAGCTTATATCCCCTTTTAGATGTTAAGGACAAAGAATAATACAGCAATAAAAAGGACTGGAAATTAAATAACCTAAACAAGCTGGGTGAATTTGTGGTCCTGTAGAACTAATTTGTTCTCCTAATAAATAAAATATCTTAGCTCTCTTTATAAAATATCTGCTTAACTTGGACCCATCTGAAAGTTTTCCATTTTTATTATATAATCTTTACAATACATGTTGGGACATGGACATTTTCAACATTTGGTCACTGTGAAAAATGCTGAAATGCAATTGAAGGGTTTTTTTTTGCCTTAAAACTGAGATTGCAAAGCCTGGAACAACTCT
Organism: Erithacus rubecula; assembly: GCF_903797595.1. Classification (NCBI taxonomy): domain Eukaryota; kingdom Metazoa; phylum Chordata; class Aves; order Passeriformes; family Muscicapidae; genus Erithacus; species Erithacus rubecula. The sequence goes on along the minus strand of NC_136658.1, from coordinate 109,868,159 downwards.
TTTTTTTTTTTTTTTCTTTAATCTTTGTGATCAGAGGTGGAAGCCCTATTTTATGAATGTGCACTCACACCAAGTGTGTTCCTGCTGAAATCTTTAAATCTGGTTTTAATAAAGGCAGGTCAGAGTAGTGAGAGGCAGAGCATGAGGCATCTGAGGTGACAGGTGGAAAAATTTAAAAATGAATGCTTAAGAAAATAAGAGAAAGAATTTTAATTTCTGTGCACTGGGGAAATGTGAAAACCTCAAAGAGCAACCAAGGATTTTCCAGAGTGTGATAAAAAAACCCCCAAATTCTAACCCTTCAAAAGTCAGTAGCATGATAAAATGACCTGGCCTTCTTAGTCAGGGCTTTTTTTTTTTTTTTTTTTTTTTTTTTTTTTAACTGCAAAATTTTCTTTACAAACACCAGGTTTGCCCTCTGGGCTCACCTTTTCAGGTTTGAGTGGACAATGTTATTCTGGAGATGATTTGGAGCAATTTTGGGGTTTATTAGGGAAAAAAGGAGAAAAGTTTTTAAAATGCAAGTGAAACTGCCCACTTATTTGAGTATTTTATGATGCTCAGCAAGAATCTGTCAGTTTTTAAAAAATATACTGAGTGAGACATTGTAGAGAAGTCCTATTATTTGGACTGTGGGATTTGCTACCAAATTTACTACATTTCATTTATTAGGAAAATCCCCTGAATTATTAACACAATGAGGGATCTTCAGGATAATGAACAAAGTATATTATGAGAAGCTTTAAGCTTGGTTATTGCTTGTCTTTGATTATTTATCAATTTGCAGCCCGTGGTAATTCACAATTCATCTGCCAACCATTAATGTGAATTACTGCTAGGATTATGTCTGTTTGCTGCATTTCCTTGCAATATGAAAGAGAATATTGAACAGTCAATTGTTCAATATGTGCCTTTACTATGCACATAAGCAGAAAAAAAGAAACCATAAGCATAGAAGTTGTGCATGTAAGATCTGTCCTGAGTATTGTTTTTATTTTATGAGCCTTAAGGGAAAATCTATTCAAGAATTGCCTTTACATTTAGTTTCCCTGCTAAAAGAAAGGGGGAATGGAAAAAACAATTAATTCCCTCATGTACAAACCAGCCAAAGGGAAAATGTCATAAAAACATGGAGTCATTGTTGGGAAATGTGGTAAAGCTCAGTGTTATCCTTCCTTTATATAAATTAACTGATATTTTTAGGTGTTAAAAATATGAGTATCCACACAAATCCCTGTCATTCAGTTATTTAAATAATCAAGTTTTATATTCTTGACTCAATATACCTCCCTTTCTACTTGCATATTTTACAGTTGGTATTGTTTTTTTTCCTCTGCTTTTTCAAATCTTGAAATTTGGGGCAAAATTGAGGAAACTTTATTATAATGATGATGTCCTGTTAAGTTATTGAAAGGTATTTTTGTTTTCCTTAAATCCCATGAGGACAAATGGAATTCAACAAGATCCATAACTACACCCTAGCTTAACACTGAAGTGATTTCATGGAATTAAAAATTTTACACATCTTACATTATTTATTTGATTAAGGCTTAAAAGAATAAACTTACTAACTGTGCAGATTACTTCCAGAATCTGGACATGAAACTATGAAAGCTCCCAATATATGTCACTGTCAAGCATAATTCACTAATTACTAATTAACTTCATTAAATAACAGCTGTCATACAGGGAGGGAAAGAAGGAAAGTGTAGTTTTGTGGGCTAAATCAAAATAAAAGAGGGATGTGTGTGTCCATTGCACAGTCAAAATACTTCCCTATTTTCAGTTAGGAGCAACTGTGGCTCCAAAGTTCTGCTTTGGAGTAGTAAATGAAATTTAAACCCCCAGATGTGGAATTTTCACTTCCCTGCACTGCTGCACAATTTACTCTGCACAGGTAGCTTGTCTTAGGTATTTAAAAATAGATCTTGTGTGTTTTAATTAAAAATTACTGCGTAATAAATTCTGCAACTCTTTGTTACAAAGGCCATGACACATTAGCAGGAATTTTCAAATGAAAACTGCATTCCCAGCACCTTCTGGTAGGTCCTTTCATCACTCGCTCAGCTGTTCTGTCTGCTGGTTCCAACAACAACAACATCCAGCTCAGTGAGAAGGAAATTAAATTTCAAATATTGAGTCCCTATAGAGAATGTCTCCTCGTGGCTCCCTTAATCAAAATATGCTCCACTTCAGAGAGGAAATTAAATCAAGGTGGCCAAATTCCCTCTCCTCTGTCTCCCCCCATTAACAAGTCAGCCAAAATTGCATTGATTTACTGAGGAAAAGAGTGATTTCCAAGGGGTAAAAAGTGCATTTGGAACAAAAGCCCAGTGTCCACGTGTAGTGGTTTTGAAAGCAAAACCAGTGAGAGTCCAAGTCACAAATGCAATTTAATAGAAAAAAAAAAAAAAAAAAAGAGAGAAATAAAATACATGCAATAGTACAAAAGAAAAAAACACTGACAGTCAGAATACAACATAACTTGCTGCTAGTCAGGGTGGTGGTAGCAGTCCAGATGAAGGGGTCTTGTTGAAGCAATGATCCTGTAGAAAGCTCTGGTATCTCTTGTACTCTGGAAACCAGTGGAAAAGGCTGCTTTGGTGTTCCAAATCTCAGTTTTTCTCTGGGTAGGAAAGGCTTGGCTCCTCCCCTGGCTGGAGCATCTCCCAGTGGGATGATGGAATTTTATCAGCCATGCACTGGGACTCAGTGGCCATGAACAGGAGATATCTCCTGGAGGGAGGATGGGTTGTGGGAAAGATAAAGAACATTGCCCATTTGGTGATTAACAGCTGCCCATTAACAGGAGATATCTCCCAGAGATAAGGATCACTGCCCAACCTGGTTTAACAGCTGGTGATAGAATACAGACTTTTGGTCACATCTTTACATTGTAACCCAGGACACCCTGCAAAGCAGAGAAGAAGACAATTTCTATTCCTGCTCAAATTTAGGAGAAAATCTCTTTGCAATATTACCAGAGGTGTTCTAAATCTCCCACATGGAGGTGGATAACCAGTCGTGCTCTGGGGTGTGAATCCAGCCAGTGAACCTGACAGGTGTGGCAGGGAATGTAGGGATGGATGCAGATTAAAGTTTGTTTTCCAGCAAAACCAGAAAACTTGCTGAGCTCCATATGGGAAGTGTGAGATGCTTGGAATGTCCCTGTTCTTGAAGGGGAGCTTGGACTCTCAGGATCTTCTGAGGGAGACAATTCCCACTCACAGGGAAGTCCCAGAAGAAGTCAGAAAGGCTGGGAACTAGGAAAATGACCCTTATCCAGGTGCTAGACATCCCTCTAAAGTTTTATCACAAGCTGATGGCCACCAGCGGTGTACCAAACTCTTGTTGATTTCTTTTTCTCTTTTACCATTTCCATGAAAAATCTCCAACACTTGGAACAACATTTTCGACTCATTTTGTGAAAGAAGACTCAGGTAGGAAAATTAAGTTCAGAAAACAAAAGGCATTTTTTGGTGCTTAATAGGAAAGTGTAGTGGGAGATGTTTAATGTCATGTAGGGGAGTTAAACACCTGAATCCTGCTCATTTTCTGTGGGACTCAGTTGCCATCTGTGCCTCCAGAGTCCAGCCCTTAACATTTTAATTTAAAAACCAGTCTGCAGTTAAAACAGCTAAAAATCAATGTAGATTTTCCACCAACCCATTAAAGAAAAATTAGTTTGGAAACTGTAGCACCTTTTGTCTCGGTTCTATGCAAAACCATCCTCCAAACTAAATATAGCAGTTTTTATTCCCCAGCAGAGGAAAACAAAGAGACCTGTGTCTGTGCATAGGATTAGAAGACTGGAGACAGGATTTATTTCAAAAATAACCAGCCCCTGGGCTGAGAGCTGATCACTGGAAGTTCTGCTACTCTGTTCAGCTGATTCAACAGAGCATGAGCTGGAAAAGGCAATGTGCAGACGCCAGACTAAAGTCTAACAATTAAAACACCTCCTAATGAACCAGCAGTGCAGCATATGTCTCCCTGTCAAAAGCAAATCGTTTAACAAACAGTACCTTAGGTAATTTATGCTGTTCTGAGGGTGACTCACAGAAAGTTGGTGATTCAATGACCTATCTGGGTCTTGCTATTGTTAGATTGCCAGCTCCAGTTCCTTTCAAGTGCCACTCCAACAATGCGACTGATTAGGAGAGCGAAGCCTTATCAAAATGAAGCTATAAAAGGATTATTTTGCATGTTTGTTTGGAAACGCAGGCTAAATCCTAAATCTGGGCCTTATCTCAGCACTGAGGTGTCCAATCAAATGATGTTTTACCAGCAGCAAACAAAGTGGCCTTTACCCTCACCATTGCACACTTGACATGCATCTCCAAAATCTACAGAGCTGCATTTTGGGGCATTTTTGCCTAGGGGAAATGTAGTCATTTAGTAATTCTATGCAGAGATAATTATTCAGATAATTTTGTGTAGGGAAAGTTTTAATTACAATGCTTTCAGCTGGTTCTCACCTGTTCCTGCTCAGATCATGTTCATCATCAGTCCGTGCTTGTTTCGGAGCCCCATCTACCATCACTGAGATAAATTATTTTTTGGAGACTTTAGTCTTGAACTTCTCTCTGAATCATAAAATCATAGAATGGTTTGTGTTGCAAGGGACCCTAAAGCCCATAAATTCCACCCCAGCCATGGCAGGGACACCTCCCACTGTCCCAGGCTGCTCCAGCCCCAGTGTCCAACCTGGAACTGAACATTCCAGGGATCCAGGGGCAGCCATAGCGAATCTGGGAATTCCATCCCAGCCCCTCCCAGGGAACAATTTCTAATTCCAAATATCCCATTCATTCCTGCCCTCTGTTCAGTTTGAAGCCATTCTCCCTATCCACTCCACCTCTTGGAAATATTTTCTTGTCAGCTCCTTCAGGTATAGGAAAGCCACACTGAGGTCACTTCAAAGCTGAATAACTGCAGCAACAAGATTTCTTGTAGTATATTTTTCAAGACAGTGGGTAGATGCTGTAAGATGGACTCACACACACACAAAAAATTAAATACTAGTGTTGGCAAAGAGGAGTGTAAAAAGTCACTCAAATGTCTCCATGCTGGAAAAGTTGGCTCCTTGGAATTTAATTCCCATTGTCCTAAAGCAGCAACAGACAATGACAAAATAAACAGACAGTGAACAAAATAAACAAAGATTTCTTATTTTCACTGTTTAGTTCCTGGTAGAGATGTGGGGGCACTGAATTATTTCCATGAAGGGCTGCAAAGATCATCTTTCTTTCATTGTTGTGAAATACAAATTGTCTGCTGCAACACCCTGTACAGCTGGGCTGTGATTCCTGCTTACAAACCCAGTCCCAGCTCCTCCAAACTCACTTTTTATACAGGAACAGCCTTTGTGTTTGTATTAAATAACTGCATTGGAGCAAAGGTGGAGGAGCTGAAGAGAGATTTTACACCACATTAAACTCAGGTGTGGTTTATTTATAGAGGACACAGAAAACCAGGTTATCACAGGGTAAGAGCCATTCACACAACAGCTGATACAGGATACTCATGTGTGCTTTGTGTATCCCCTGCAAAACAGGATGTGATTTATGTAAACATGTTTTTTTTTTCAATGAAAGCTGGTTGAGTAAACTCAAATTATCTTTCCTTTCCTGCCTGCAATGCACATATAAGAGAAAAGGAGAGCAGCAGATGCATATCAAATTTATTGTTTCTTATCCCAGGCAGGGCAATATTTGCTTCTCTGACTGGACTCTTTCTAAAACTGGCAGCTATCACTGACTTGAATGGATTTAAAATTCAAGCTAAAGATATTTCTTTATGTAAATAAGCAACATATTTTATATTCTCAGCCAGTATCCTCTAGCACAGCCTGAATGTGTTTGCGAACAACCCATCATCACATCTTAAAAAAAACCCCAAAAATCTCAACATTTGTTTGTTTGTATAAGATGTGTTTTAACTCTGTGAATTGTTTATGCTTGGTGGGAAGTGATCACAAAATCTTGATGATTTGGGATTATTTTGGGGACATTATGGCAGTGCTGACTCTTGGTTCCTCTACTTGCACACACAGGTCTCTCTGAGTTTCTGTGCTCACTAAAACTGGGCTGCAATTATTAATCTGGATCTGGTATCTGATGCTGGTGTTTGAAAGCAGGAGAATTTCCAGGGCTATCATTACAGGAGTGTGAGTCACATCCCATCCTGAAGTTTTTGGGTTGTGCCACTTGCTGTGGGTAACATTTGCACTCAGCTTTGCCACAGAATGCTAATTCCTGCATGGTGTTCTCCAGGAGCCAAATATTGTGCAAATACTCACTACCTAAGCCTTGCAGAACATTTCCTGTGAGTAAATATGTTGTAGTCCTCAGAGGGGCAGGGAGGAGAGAGAGTGGGAGGGAAAGAAAAGATTTCCTCCTTTCCTCTGCAAAGAGCAGGAGCAGTTTTTCCCCCTCCCACAGATTTGTGTGAAGTGTTTCCCTTGCTGCCTGGACTGTGGAACACAGATTGCTTTTTCTGTTTCTGTCCACTTGAGCCTGGTTTTGTCCTTGTTTTATAGGGAAGGCAGCTGAGGGAAGAAAGGGATTGCACAGGAACCACACACCTCTGTATTTAACTTTCTTCCTGCCAAAATGTTTTTGCTCAATGGTTTTAACATGGAGATTTGCACCATTTTATAAGAAATCCCTGTTAAGCAAACACTCATGGATCTAAATGTCAGAAGGGGAAAAAATACATTCACATTTGGCTGCTGAAACACCTCTATGATTAATTGAAAGAGAATCTCAAGAATTTGTCAGTGGAACTGTATCACATCTCCTTCAGGTACAAAAGCACTTTGAATACAATCCTGACCCAACACAGGAGAAAAGATTTTATGTTTTCATCCCAGGCATTTGTGTTCCTTTTATTCTGTGTGGATGTAGAGAAAATTATGGAGAAAATTTCAAGCCCTTCTCTGTCTGGAACTTGAAGTTGCTCACACTGCTCCATGCAGATACAGAGAAGATCCCTGGAAAAGGTGAGCTGCCATCACTAATTTCTCATATTCTTAAAGGAAAGTGTGCTCTGATGCTCTCAGTGCAACACATGAAGGTCAGAGAAGGAAAACAGTGAAAATTCACAAAAGCGAATTTTAATTTTCTTGCTCTGAGTTTAACAGGCTGAAAATGAGCAAAGCCACTGCTCCACAAGGCAGAGATGCTGGGGCATGGTTTGCTGTATCTATCCATGAATCTATGCCAAGCACAGAAAAATACCAAGGACTTGTTAAGTGATGTATTTTAAACGATCAGCTACACGGGTTTTGCAGTCACGCACCTCCTACAAGTGCCAGGGATCCATCAGCTCTCCAGCACGCAGGCATCTCATTACAATGGAGAACACGTGGAAATCTACTCAGATTTGCCAGATTTGTCAGATTTTCCACTCAATGTAGGCCTTTTGTTCATTGCTATGTGCTGGACTTTGTGTGCTTTATCCTGTCCTCTTCCCAAATCAACCAAATCCTTGTTTTCCTGATCTCGAGTGAGTTGTGAAATGCAGCCTCAGCTACAGCCTGGGTTGTTTTATTTTGCTTCCTTTGTTGCTGAGGTTTTTCCTGCTTTGAAAACACATTTATCATGGATAGTATAAATATATAGGTATATATCTTATATATCTTATAGATAGCTTGATTCTAAAATAGAAACCAGATAGAACCTATCCATCACTTGTGAATCTATCACTTTCGTTCAAATATGAAAGTTTACTTCTCACATGTTTTCCAGTCTTTTGCAGTGGGTCTGCTGCAGCAAATGCCAGCTATAAGAGTGGAAACAGAAAAAAAAAAAAAAAAAAAAGATCATCTTTTTCCTTGTAAAGAGTAATTTCAAAGGTCTGTGTCACCTGGCTGCAGTCCTCATTTCAAATCAGGATTATGATAACAAGGACAGTGGTGAATTACCATAAGAAATGTTTCTGCTGTTTGTTAGTGTTCTGAGCCAGAGGGATAAGATATTTCTGCCCTTTCACTGAAATCCAGAGAAGACTGTTTGAGGAAGGGTTCTGTTACCATCTGCTTTGAACATTCAAGGCAGCCAATGCCCATGGGATGACATTTGCTGTTGTGTAAAGTACAAGTACAATGTCTCCTCCCCAGTTACCCTCCAGGCTTACATGCTCCAGGAGTACTCAGGATTTTCACAGCGAGTTGCACAACAGTGGATTTCAGCCAAGAAGTAAATGATAGCAACTGAAGGCAGCATCTGTAAAGCTCTACCTGAGTAATTCATGACAATGTCTTTTTTTTTTTCCCCTCCCCTGCTCAAATGCCAGACTTGTTGATCTGCAAAATATTGCAAATGCTGCCACAGGTTTTAGAGGAGTCTGCCCTCTTGCAACACTGAGAAAAAGGCATGATCTTATCATTTGATGTAGAGACAGGTATGAGATTGGTCTTGATGACCTTGGGGACCTTTTCCAACCTAAATGATTCTGTGGAAAGAGTAGAAGTCTGTCATTCTTACAGACAGGATCCTACATTTAACTGCTGTCCCTCATTATTCTGTATTTTGGCTCAGTGGGGCACAAGCTCTTGCTGATGGCAGCTCTAAATCCTTCCCACCCAGTAATTCCAGGGCAAGAGTTTGAAATGAATTTGTGACAGCAGCAAAGTGTCACAGTCCTCTAAAGTACAACATTAAGTAAGTGGATTTAAAGCAGGTGGCTTAAATGCTTTGGTGGGGACCGTGATGAAAGGAAATGCCTTGGCAGATCTGCAGGGCTGTCCCAGTGATTGACATCCTCAGGTATTTTGCTGCAGCTGGGACCTGGAATTTCACATCTTAATCCATTTTTTACTAATTTTAGAGCTCAGAAGGTTTGGCACTGAGCAGAGCATGAGCAGACAGAGGGAGAATCAGCTCCTGATGCACCACTGATCCTGATCATGCATGGGGTGGGTTGTGAAGAGCATCTTTGCAAGGAGAAACTTCTCTGGCAGACAAAACTGAGAGCTGAGCATTGAATGGGAATGGGGAGAGTCTGAAGAGAGGTTTTTTCTCCTTTTGTAAAGGGTTGCCCAGGAGAACTGTTACTTTTCCCTATGTACATCACAGAATTAGCACCATGGTGTGGTCAGATCAATAAATCTTGACTAATATTGGGCTACTAAAAATTATTCTTGTCATATCTGCTGCCTGTTTAGGCAGAGGAGAGAGGAAAACCCCTCCAAGCAATTATTTGTCCCAGATGTTCATGTGTAAAGCATGGACAATGCTCAGAGTGCTCCAAAGGCTTTTTTTTTCCTGCTGGAGAGAGACTTTCACAAAACTGCCACGAGCCCCACATACAAACCAGTCAGAAAGGCAACAATTCAGTCTTCAGTCATGATTTTGCAAGGTGGGCTGGGCCAGAGACCAAATTACAGCAGTGAAAAATCACAGAGCAACGTTTTGGGTCGTTGTCCTTCTCTTTGTTCGTGGAATGAAATAGGGATCCTCTGGGGAAGAAAGGAAGAACTGTCCAGGTAATTATCATCACCCATGCACACATGCTTAATTGGAATTACACAGAAAACAGCAGCTCTGTTGTTTCCTTAATAAGAACTAATTCTGCAACCTCAGTATTTTCCTCACCCCCTTTTAAAATATGAATATATTATTTTTTCACTGCTTGAGTGTCAAGGAAGAGTTAAATATCAAGGGCTACAGGCAGCAGCGTGTGAGTTGTAACAATTGATTTTGTGGCTGATTTAACCATGTCAAAGTTGGAACCTGATGTCTTTTTTTGAGTGTGGAAGAAGACACAGAGGGAAAAAAGAAGAGTGACTGAGAGATAGACAGGAATACCTAAAGTAAATTGTTCTGCCACAATGAGATGAAATTGCAGGTAAATATGGAAACCCGAAGAGCTGGCAGGCAGCAAACTGAGGAAATATGAGAGGCACCAGGAAAGCATCAGCTCTCCCATTAATCTGGTACTGATGAAGTTTTTCCCACATCACCCATTTAAGCATTATGCAACAAAGCCAGAGTTGCTTCCTATTCCAGAAAATGTCTATAAAACTTGCTGTTGCTTTAATATTTTCCTATCAAAGTGGCATGAAATTCTGCTACATAATTTTAAGGAAATGAATGGATGTTGGCCCAGTTTATTATCAATTCTTGACACCAACTGTTTATGCAAGCTGCAGGAAAGGGAAATGATAATTTGCAAAGCTCTCTGATCCAATGAGAGTCTGTAAAATATGCTTCTGGATGAACCCTGCCCTTCACATCCCCATTGTGGTCATGAAATATTCACTTTATCTTTGGACAAAACCTGGAAATTCACCTTCTCACATCTCTGAAAGGCCTGTGGGAAAGAGGGATTAGTGTTTTGGCTTTTGTTGTGTCCCTCCTGTGGTGTCCACATCCCAGCACAGCCCACAAGTGTCCTCACCTAAAAGAGAAAAATAGATTTCAGCAATGACAATGTGTATTTTTAAGATGCCTCATCTCAGTTACTGTGTGAGCAAAAGACCTGAAAAGGGAATGTAACCCAAATTTAGCATTAATACAGTTTTAACCCCCTATCCTGCTATCCTGTTCTCTGCCACAAAATCCACTGTTACTTTCCTATTGATCAAAACTGGTTTTAAATCAGGCTCAGATAGAATGGATTTTAAGGCATTTGCACATTTTATTTATTTGATTAAAATTCTGGTCCACATTAATCCAAATTCTTCTGTGTTGCAATTTGTTCCAAGCATTCCTGTAGCTTTAACTTCATCTGTCACAGATGCATTTTTAATGCAGGGATTCATCCAGACATGGTGTAATAGCCTTGTCAACCAGATTTATTATTCGATATTTGATACTGATTTGATTTGGTCTAGATTGATTATTTGGTTTTCATTAGATTTTTTCCCTATTTTATCCTTAAGACTCAGTGAATTGAAGAAATTGTGCTATGCAAATACTTTTTGAGAGTGTCAGCTCTCTCTATTTTTTCCACTTGCTGGAGTAAAAATATTGCTGTCATTTTTCTTTAGTTGCAATTTCATGAAGCCCAATATTTAATTTTAGGATATTAAACCACCAAGAGTTTTCATTTTTGATTAAATAAAATCCCTCTTCATGCAAAACAGGGCCATTTTTAGGACTTTTCTGAAGCCTGGTTTTGGTTTTATGGAGGGGTTTAGTTTTATTTTTAAATTCTCTTTCCCATTTGCTGCTCTAATCCACAGTGGTTTTCTAGGAACAAATAGAAAATCTTTCAACCACTTCTAATCAGTCCCAACTGTATCTCCCATCCACGTTGCCAAAGGCTGCATTCCCTGCTGGACAGTGAGGAATCTGCAGCAGGCACTGGAATTTTTGTACCAGCCACTTTTTAAACACTATGGAGTGGAATCAGAGCTGGTTCTGTTCTCTCCCAAACAAATCCTGCTAAAGCTGCTCTGTTCCCATCAGATGGGAAACTGTGGAAGGTGAAATGTCTCACCTGAACCAAGAAGTGTCCCATGGGCATCCTGTGAGGTTTAACAACACCAAGGGCTGGAGCTGCCCTGGGTTGGGGCAATTCTTGGGATCAGTCCAGGCTGGGATGAGCAGATGGAGCAGCTGGGAGAAAGATTTCAGGGTGCTGGTGGTGACAACTGGACCTGCCTCAGGCCAGAACCCCAAAGTGAGGAGGGCATTGTGTTCAGGTACCCCCTCAGGTGTGACCCCACCTGCAGAGCTGCCCCAGCCCTGCCCCAGCCCAGGGAGGAGCTGGAGCTGCTGCAGAGCCCAGAGGAGGCAGCAGGATGAGCAGAGGATGGAGCAGCTCTGCTGGCAGGAAAGGCTGGCACAGCTGGGATTGTTCACCTGCACAGGAGAAGCTTTGGCTGAGCTCAGTGTGGCCTTTCAGGGCCTGAAGGAGCTGAGAAGAAAGATGGAAACAGAATATTCCCATAGGATGGACAGACAGGACTAGGGGAAATGGCTTCAAATTAACAGAGAGTAGATATTGGGCAGGAATTGTTCCCTGTGAGGGTGGGCAGGGCTGGCACAGGTGCCCAGAGTAGCTGTGGCTGCCCCAGGATCCCTGGCAGTGCCCAAGGCCAGGCTGGTGTCCTGGGTTACAATGTAAAGATGTGCCCAAAAGTCTGTATTCTATCACCATCTGTTAAACCAGGTGGGGCAGTGATCCTTATTTCTGTGAGAGATATCTCCTGTTAATGGGCCATTTTTAAGACCAGGTGGGGCAATCATCCTTATCTCTCCACAGCCCATCCTCCCTCCAGGAGATATCTCCCGTTCATGGCCACTGAGTCCCAGGGCATGGCTGATAAAATTCCATCATCCCACTGGGAGATGCTCCAGCCAGGGCAGGAGCCAAGCCTTTCCTACCCAGATAAAAACTGACATTTGGAACACCAAAGCAGCCCTTACCCACTGTTTTTTAGAGTACAAGAGCTACCAGACCTTTCTACAGGATCACTGCTTCAACATGACCCCTTCATCTCGACTGCTACCACCACTCTGACTAGCAGGTGTCAGGTTGTATTCTGACTCTGTCAGTGATTTTTTTCTTTTGTTCTCTTGCATGTTTTTTTTTTCTCCTTTTTTTTCCCTATTAAATTGTATTTCTGACTGGGAGTCTCTCACTGGTTTTGCTTTCAAACCAATACAGTTGGACCCTGGGGCTTGGAGCAGCCTGTGACAGTGGAAGGTGTCCCTGCCCTGATAGGGGTGAGGTGATGATGAGGATCTTTAAGGCCCCTTCCAACTCAAATGATTCCATGATCTCTTCCTCTTAACAGTTCCATTGAACCAGAGCCCACCAGGGCTTTGTGAGGTTTCAGATGTGTCTGTGAGTTGCAAAAAATGCATCTTTGCATTGCTCAGTGAATGAGCCAGATACATGTGGGAGCGAGCAGAACATCTTCCTGCCCTCTAGATCATCCCTGCCAACATCCCAGCAGTGAAAAACAGCTGTAAAACTTTACCAGGCATTCACTTTAGAGGAATACCCCTGGAATAAGCAGCCCAATGACATTTGACCCTAATTGTGGGGAAATGTGGAAACAGAGGCCACCTCTGCAAAGAGAGTTTCACCAATAGATGCAATCATGCTCAAAACATTTGCCCCTGCCCACCACCCCTCTTCCTTTCCAGTAATCCCAGGTGGAATACATTGAGGGCTTGGATTTTTTCCCATGTGGATTTGATTTTCACATGCAATATTTTATTTTTTAAAGGTTTGGACTTGTGATAATTCCTTTTAAAAACAGGCCCTTCCTTGCGTGCCTTTTATGCCCAAATGCCAGCTCTGCTCTCAGTGGACTGGAAAGTTTCATCTTCTTTTTCTAATGTGAATTGAAGACTGGCTGGTCAGCTTTCACTACTGATTGAATCCTTCAGCTTTGTTCTGGATCATGATTATGTTTGATGATGAATCAAGTTAGTGTCTATGCTTGACAACCAGTAAATAAAAAAATCTAGTTTAAAAAATTATTTCAAGGGAAATGAAGTTCAGAGAGGGTGGAAAAAACCCCCCAGTCTGATAAAAGCCAAGTTCTTGGAAGTAAAACTAGGGGACAGATAAAATTTAAGTGAAATGCAAATTATAAAGACAGCTTCTTTGCTGAATCAGGCAAGTGTCCAATTCACTGTTTCCATGAAACATGGTGCTGTGTTCACTTGTCACAGATGATTTATAAATTCCAGCAGGTCTCCTGTTTATTCCAACCATTGCTCCAGCAGATATTACATATTTGCTGTGTTTTTAATATCACACTTAAAGAAATTAACACAGATTGTGGGCTGGCAGGAAAAAAAAACTCCCTGGGGAGCTGCAAGTTTGAACCCTGCCTTGGGTAAATGAGTCAAATCCCACCACTCTCCCCTCTGGCACAAACTCTGGGAAGCAAAAGCTTCAGCTCACACCTGCTCAACAGGATATCTCTGCTGGAAACCTTGTTCAGTAAATTATTATGGGGATGCAAATAGGAAATAATAATAATATCACTGAGACAAGAGGCCACCAGTTACTTATGAGGAGCCACTGAGGTAATTATGTGCTGGTAAATTATGTAATAATGTATTTTGGGGCTTTATGTCATTTAGGGGTTTCACAGATCATCTCTACTTGCCAAAGCTGGTTGATGTGGTTTGTCCTGCTGGTGAATGTGGTCTGTAAAAAGCATGAGGGTGGCAAAAGCTTAGGGCTAAACCCTGAGCATAAAATACCTGCAAGGAATTCTGCAGTAGCAACTCAGTCACTTCAGAGCACCCCCAAAATGCTTTCATTCCCCTTCTCCTCTCTTATGCACATCATTATGATTTGCAGAATTTGATTTTTGCAGCTCTGTGGTTATTCATTGACATGTTCCTTCTTGTATGGGAAAGGCAGAGCACAAAGGATCAAATGTCAATTTTTTGGTCATTTTTCAGCTCTAAGTGAAGCAATGCCACGGATTTTTCCTGTGTTGCTGATTGTAGGATGCCATGATGGAATTATGCTTGCATTTTTATATAGATAGAATTATGGCTGGGTTTATGCTGGCAAAACACTGGCAGAGCTCTGTGCAGGTACAGCAGGTGGAGAATTGACAAGAGACTCTCTTCGTGCTTGGTGTGATGGTGTTCAGGAGAGTTTTGGTGGTAGTGGAGTCTAACCTGATAAAAACAACCTGATATAAAGATTCCTCCAATTCCCTGCTCCTGCACCAGGGGACACAGGGTTATCCCACCAGCACAGATGCCCTCTTTGCCTGCCCAGTGCCTCCAAATATGCTAATCTCATGTGAAAGGTTCAAAAACAATTGGACAGAAGGATGAGACAAGAAGACAGATTGTACAATTTCATTTTCCTTAAGGGAGCTAAGGGAAAACCCCATTATTGTTAAAAAAAGCTTCCCCACCACCCCAGATCTATTTATTTATTGCCTTTAGATGCGAAATAAGATCCCATCAAATCTGTGTTATTGCAAATTGATGCTGTTTAGCTGTGCTACAGACATGGGATACACCAAAAGATGCATCTGAGGTGGCCCTGATTTCCCAGGAGATGTTTAAAAGTCTGACTCCATTCCCTGTTCCCACTGTTGTGGTGCCATTTACTTTCTCACACCAGGCACCAGAGTCCCAGGATTTTGTTCATCTCCTGCACCCTGTCTGTGATCTGGAGCTGCACCCCTGCCAGGACACCAAACCAAAAATCCTTTCTGTTGCATTCCTGGCAGTTTTGAATGATGTTTAACAACCTGCTCCTTTCCCATTGTGTTGCTGAAACCTGGGGATTCTTGCCAGATCCTGGGGTCCAGAATTCTCCCTGCACCACTTCCAGCTTGCTGCAGCCACAAGGGGAAGGCAAGCAGCACAAAGCCAAACACACTGCTTGTCTTTGAAAGTATTTTCCCTGTTTTCACATCTCTTCCTTTAAACTGTCCCCTCCATCTTCTCCCCACTTTGCATTTCACTCGGATCCTGTTTTCCAACCTTGTGCCTGTGTGCTCTGCTCCCAGACTCTCCTGGCCTGGAAATTGTGCATTTTTTCCCCAAGGCGAACACACAGACTTTCTCTTTGAAATCTGCCTGGAGCATGGCAGCAAAAATCCTCCACTGTCATTTCACATTCAGGGAACGAGCAGGGGAAGGAAGGTTCTTCACTCCCTGCTTGTTGCAAAGGGGATAAGGGAATATTTTTGTCAGCCGTCCACACTAGATGGTTTTTTGTTTTTTTGTTGTTTTTTTTCTTACACTGCTGGGCACAGAACTTGTGAATTCATTTCTGTCTTCAATCATTAGACAGGTACTTCCAAATATTCAGCCTGGGATTTGGCAGCGTGCTGAAGCACTGGGTGCATTTTATTAAAATCATCTGCTCTGCAACGAGGCAGAGAACGCCTGAAATTCCCTCACATTTTCACTCTCTCAGCCTGGAACAACCATTCCCTTCTTCCCACTGGACCAGGCACCAACTGGGCACTCTGAATTTCAGCTGAATCAGCAGCAAAAGTGCATTTCCTCAATTTAGAGTGAGTGTTGGATTTGTGCTGGATTCCACCTGGCTCTGGGGGACAGATTATTCCCAGTATTTCTAAAGACTCCTGAGGCAAACATACATTCCTGAAACCTTTTTGAAAAAGTTTCAGCTCAGAGTTATCTTCTGCTGTTTGTATCTTGGCTGTTTGTATCCCATTTTTTGGGCATTTTTGGTCTGGTTTCTCTATGTCCCACAGTTCAAATGGCTCTCATGGAAATACTCTCCTTGTAGCACTGTAGAAATCAGCAGGTTTGGCTGCAGGATATTGATGGGATGTGATGCAGAAAACATTCAGATGTTGGGGTTTGGTTATTTCAAATATATTTTGTCAGCAATTTATTAAAAAGCTCTTATTTCCTTTTATATTTTTATCTTGGAATTCTGGTGGTTTTTTTCCCCCAAATATTCCAAACTCAGTAGAAAGCAGATACGGTGACAATGAGTACCCTAGCTGAAAATAGTTTGGGAAAAGCTTTCAAAATTGTCGGTGCCATTTTTAATCACAGAATCAGAGGATTATTTGGGTTGGGAGGGACCTTAAAGATCCAGTTTCAACCTCCTGCTATGGGCAGGGATCTTCCACAAGCCCAGGTTGCTCAGAACTCCTTCCAGCCTGTCCTTGAACACATTCAGGGATGGAGCTGTTCCACAGGCACCCTGGACAAACACAAAACAGTATTTTACTATTTTGATCTATAAAACTTCATTTTTAGTGACTCGTTTGCATTTTTCCCCTTTAAAACAGTTTCAAGCACTAACCAAAAAGAAAAAAATTCAATAATATTAAGAAAAATATGTATTCTTATAACTCAGAAATTACACAATGGGTGTCTGCTTTTTTTTCATCTTTGGAGTTGTTTATTAAATTGCTGCACTCTACTTGGCAGAGGAAAGACAGGGTTTTTTTTAAATTTCAAAAGATCTAGTGATGCAAGGAAAACATTTTCAGCTGGTCCCGAACATGACAGATTTAATCAGGAAACATTTTGTACTAAAATGTCCTTAAGAAATCACTGCAACCTCTTCAGGTCTTGTGTTGCTCCCTTCAGAATTTTTGATGATGAGTAGCAAATGGAATTAATTATCAGCTGTGTGTGTATGTGTGTGTGTCTGTGTGTGTGTGTGTCTTTGAGTGTAGAATAGTTCAATGTTAGTCCTGGACTAAAATATGAAATTATCATCAGAAATTCTCCACTTTTCATCTCACAGTAAGAGAAAAGACACTGCCCATGGCTGGGGTTACATAATGTCCATCTATATTATGTCCTTATATAATTTGTGCAGTAGATTTGGTAACAATAAAATGGGATTAATGTTTTGAGAGGTTCAAAGTGCCCCAAAAGGAATCTGCTAAAGAATTCTACCCTCTCCTCTCCTGGAGCCTGAAGTCTGTGAGAATGTGAGGCAGAGGGACAGCTGAATGTGTGAGAAAACAATTTACCTGGCAACCTGTCTCATGTTTGCTGACTGTTGAGGGTGAGAAACCTACAGCTCTGTGAGGAAAAAAAATCCCCCATTAACTTTGCTGCCAGAAGAAATCGTATTTAAGTTCCACTGTAGATGCTTTTAAAATAAATCTGAAATTCTAACTGCAACAAGTGCAGCTGAGCAGAGGCACCTCAGCAGAATTTGCCCACTTTTTTCTGGGTTTTTGGATTTGGGAGGAATGTGGGAACAGGAGTGTGAGTGGCCTGCAGCCCCATATGTGTGGGGATCCTGCTGGCAGCCAGCACCCTCCTTTGGGAAGGGATCCAAGGCAAGTTCTTGATGTGCTCCTAGGGATTGATAAAGCAGCAGAATGGGAAATGGTTGTGGGATATGGATACAGTGACATGTGAGGGATGAGGTCCTGGTTATCCCTGTGATTTGGAGGGTAAAAAACCCTCCTGAAAGGTTCATGAATTGCAATGTGACAGAAGGATCCTCCCAGCCTGCATGCTCCTGTTGAAAATGACCCCCTTTAGCATTTATAAGGTTTTCTCTCATTAGAAAGTGATCATCCAAGGCTGTTAACATTTTCAAATATTTTCCTTGTCATAAATGAAGTGCTGCAGGTGTCCTGTTGACCTGGCAGAGGAAGGGATGAGTCTAATTGGGCCATAAATGCAGGTGGATTTAGGAGGGAGGCACATCAGCAGTTCAGCCCTTCACTTGGCTCTCCTGATTTCTCTAGACCTCTGAGAAAGAAAGTGAGATATGTCAGCCCCTGTCCATCCTATACATGGCTGGTAACACATTTCCTTTCATTTCCAGTCAAGGAGTGCCTTCAGCAGCCTCAGCTTCACCTTCATGGACAGGGAAGTGGTGGGATGGTTCTTTTGTGAGAAAAGGCATTAATATTCCCCATCAATTCTGTGCCAGTTCTAGTGGGTTACTCTTATTTATTTCTTCATGGCTGGTGTATAAAGGGCTTTGTTGCCACCTGACAGAGCATTGCTGACCCAAAACTGTGACACATCATAAAGGTCTAAAAATGGAAGGGCTGAGGGAGGGTGGGAGCCTGCAGGCTTCACTTGGAGCTGAGCAAAGCTGAAGTGCTGAAGGGCACTGGTGCTCTCCAAGGTGATTGAGTTAGTTTTACAGAATGGGTCAGGTTGGATAAAGGGACCACAGTGTCACTGGTGTCACCTCCCTGTTCCAGCAGAGCCATCCCAGAGCACAGGGCACAGGGCTGTGTCCAGGTGGAATATTCTGGAACATCCCCAGGGAGGAGACTCCAGCCCCTCTCTGGGCTCTGCTCAGGGCTGGTCCCTGCCCAGGGCAGAAGTTGTGCCTCCTGTGCAGGGGAATTGCTGGGCTCAGCCCCTGCCCGTGGCTCTGGGGCCATTGCTGGGCCCTGGAGCAGAGCCTGGGGCTGCTCTGCCCTCCCTGCACACAGGGACAGACAGACAGACAGACAGACAGGCACAGGCAGGCCCAGGCAGGGCTGAGCCCTCTCTCTGTCTCTCTCCAGGCTGAGCAGCCCCAGCTCCCTCAGCCTTTCCTGGGCAGGGAGATGCTCCAGGCCCTTGCTCAGCCCCAGCAGCTCCTGTCCCTGCTGTGCTGAGCAGCCAGAGCTGGGCTCAGCAGCCAGAGGAGCCTCCAGGGCTGGGCATAGGGCAGGGTCACCCCTGCCTGGGGGGTCTCACCCCAATGCCCCCAGGGCACCATTAGCCCTTGAAATCAGTGCTCAGGGAAGGGGAAAGCTCCATGTGCTCAGCCCTTGCAGCTGCTCTGCACTCCCTGTTCCCGACACTGATTTATGCTGCGGGGGAGCAGACAATGCCTCAGAACACAATAATAGACTTTGGGTTTGTTTACTGACTGTCATGCCCTGAAATGCTCTGAGCAACCTCCACAGATGGCAATGAAATGTTAACAGTTCCATGTGCTGCAGAGTTCCGTGGGTGAGTTATAACCCCCGTAGACTTTCCACTTGTGAACTTGCAGCCCACCCTCTGCCTGGGGCTCTGCACCCTTTCAGCTGCAATCCCCTGAATCCTGGGGGTTTTGAGCTTTCTGTGCTTTCTGGCACTGACCCCCTGCAGAACACTGCTTTTGACATGAGGCCTTGGAGAGGCTTCCAAATTTGAGTGATGGTGTTAAAATCACGGGTGTGTAGTTTGAATTGAAGTGAGTGATTTCACATGGTGAAGGGTTTGGAATTTGGGGTTTAAGAATATAGTAATAGGTATGGGACAGGATGGAGGTTCTGGAGTGGTGACTTCTCCCTCCTTCTCCCTCCTTCTCCCTCCTCCCTCCTTCTCCCTCCTTCTCCCTTTTCCTTCTTGTTTTTATGTAGCAGTTTTTGTTCGATAGAAAGTACTGCACTGTGGGTCACAGGTGTTTGGCCATTAGGTCAAAAGTATAAATAATACAGATGATAGCTTTTAATTGGATAGTTAGGCCTTAAAATACCTTGTAATGAGTGAGATCCAGCTCCATTTTTTCACTTTTAGCTTGTTAACTACATGTGCTGTAGAACTCACTGTACTATAGATAAGAATTAATAAATAACCGAGTCCAAACAAGAAAATCTGTCTGTCATGCTTAAATCCTGACTCTGAGTAAAGGCAGGGCAAAAAAAGAACATAATCACTAATATGTGGTGCCATTAATACTCCTCTGGCATTTTTCCCCAGAGATTTGGTGTCAGAAATCTTCCCCTGGTGGGTCTCCCATTCTGTGACCTCTTGGTCCCTGCAAGTCCATCCTGCTGTTTTGGTGGCCCTTTGTGGGAAGCAGTATCTGCCAGCAGATAAAGCTGAGGGATCTCAACCTGCCTCAACACCCTGTGTGCAGCAAAAGCCTGAATAGACAAAATTCATCCTCTTTAAATTTCTGTCTTAGAGCATTTGAAGCTGCAGAAAGCACCTGCTGGGCCAGGGTGTTAAAGATCACCAACCATTTGTACTAATCTTCCCTTTTCCTCCTGCTTGCCCTCAAACTGCTGTCCCATATTCAAATGAAATATCAGAATCCCAGCAAGGTATTTCATCAAAAGCAAGTGGCATTTATTTTTTGCAGCCTGGCTTCCAAAATAAATGAGGCTGGTGTGACCCATCTGACAGTCAAACCCTCCCTTTGATATCTTTCAAATCTGTTGGGGAAATTACCCTGCAAGTCATTAAAATAATAAAATATTGTAAATTTGCTCCACTAGGGGGAAAAAAAAAGCATGCAGGTGTGTCATTCTCATATCCATCTTCATTTTAGTTGGCAAGCTTGCCAGTTTTCACTTATTTAAATCATTAAAACATTTAAAACATTAATTAATGTACTGTATTATAATTTCTGCTCAATGTTTCTGGCAATATTTGGCAAGTTCTTGTTTCTCCTTGCCAATCTCCTTGTTTTGGATTGTGTGAGGAAATAATGTATGCACATATCAGGCTGTGACTGGGGAGTTGCTGCTTGATAAAACCAGTGACTTGCCTTTCCTGATTATTGCATTTTAAGCTTTGTGACAGACTGCCTGACATATTAGACATAATAAAGAGCCTAATAAACAGTATTATTGAAATCCACATGGAAGATAGGTCAAAACTCTGAGAAGAAGAAGAAAACACTGTTAATTATAGATGGAAGGCTGGCTTCTGAAAGTGCTGGAGGGCCTGTTTTAAGGATGTTTATCTCCAGTAGGTTATGAAAAAGTCAAAAGATCACATCCTTATCAACAAATATGTATAAAATAAATTTAGAAATGAATATCCGTTATATTTCTTTATCGAGTTATGAAGATAAATGAGATGCCAGGAACTAAGCTTTTATCTCCAGTGACATGATGTTTTTTCTGTTTTCTACTTTTATTTTCTTTCTCAAGTTTTCTTTTCCCCTCCAAGCCAAAATGTTTTTTTCTTCCCTGTGCTCAGCTGAAAGTAAATGAGTCTCTAAATGATTTCTTGATTTTTACTGATCCTTGCTACTCCATAGTTTTGTAATCAAAAACATCTCAAGTGTAAAGGAACAGAGTCTTCCACAGCAACACCACATGCTCACTTAGGAGGATATGTTATCCTTTGCTACAACTTCAGCTTTTTCTGATAGCTACAAGTTATATTAAAGCTTCAGGAGTTCTTAATATGTTAAAAATATTTTTCCTTTCCCAGTCCCTTAATAGTGAGTGATGGCCTGAGCCTCTGGAGCTTAATTTTATTTTCACTGGCCTGGGCCATCCCCAGATATGTGATAATGGGCAGAAGTTATTTCCATAATCCAATAATTTTCAGATTGTGTCATATAGGAAGATAAAGCAAAGGGATGAAGAGAGACACAGAATAATTGAATTACTTGGATTGGGTGGGATCTTAAAACCCACCAGTGCCACCCCATCCATGGCAGGGACACCTCCCACTGTCCCAGGCTGCTCCAGTCCCAATGTCCAACCTGGAACTGAACATTCCAGGGATCCAGAGGCAGCCACAGCAAATCTGGGAATTCCATCCCAGCCCCTCTCAGAGAACAATTCCTAATTCCCAATATCCCATCAAATCCTAGTTTGAAGCCATTCCCTGTGTGCTGTCCCTCCATTCCCTGTGTCTGTCCCTCCATTCCCTGTGTCTGTCCCTCCATTCCCTGTGCCCTGTCCCTCCATCCCTTGGGAATTGTCTCTCTCCATGTTTCCTGCAGCTCCTTCAGGCCCTGCAAGGCCACACTGAGCTCAGCCAAAGCTTCTCCTGTGCAGGTGAACAATCCCAGCTGTGCCAGCCTTTCCTGCCAGCAGAGCTGCTCCATCCTCTGCTCATCCTGCTGCCTCCTCTGGGCTCTGCAGCAGCTCCAGCTCCTCCCTGGGCTGGGAATTGGCTTTGGATGCTGCTTAGGATCTTTTGCAGGTCCCTGTAAGACAGAGGAAAGCAGAATTTTTCTTTACCTTCTGAACCCACCCAATACGAGGCTGTGCAGAAGCTGTAGAACATTGGGGATGGGTGACAGTGGGGATGGGTGACACTGGAAGTCAGTGGCACTTGGGAT
Organism: Erithacus rubecula; assembly: GCF_903797595.1. Taxonomy (NCBI): domain Eukaryota; kingdom Metazoa; phylum Chordata; class Aves; order Passeriformes; family Muscicapidae; genus Erithacus; species Erithacus rubecula. Next base: position 109,845,731 of record NC_136658.1, on the reverse strand, counting down.
CAGTGACCAGGGTGATTGGTGACACTAGAAGTCAGTGGCACTGGGAATAGGTGACACTGGGGATGGGTGACACTGGGATTGGTGTCACTGAAGATCATTGACACTGGGGATGGGTGACACTGGTCATTGGTGACACTGGAAGTCAGTGGCACTGGGGATTGGTGACACTGGGGATGGGTGACACTGGAAGTCAGTGGCACTGGCTGCCTCTTGTAGCAGGAGCCCTCTGTCCCTGCCAACACCTGCATGAGTAGTCTGGGGTGGGAGGTGCATGGACACACAGCAGGGCAGGGCTCTCTCCCCACTCCTGCTTTCTTCTGGAGATGTGGTTCAAGCTGGAGATCACCAGACTGCTGGGATTCATGGAACTGGATCTTCCTGCAGCACTCCTTGTCTGACCTAAAACTCCCCATGCACTCAGCTCCCAGATGGATTTGTAGCACCTTCTGCTATTGCTCTGCATCTGCAGATGCCAAGCAGTCCCCTGTGGTGAGGGTGAGATCCTTTAACACCTGTCTCCTCCCTGGATCCTGACATGCCACGTCTGACACATTCCCTGAGGTGTCCCCTCCTCACACCCCCGTCCCACAGCTCTGCCTCCTGTTCCAAACTGTGCCTGGTGTTCCTGCTCCAGGCATCCCTGCATTCCACTCTGAATCCATGGTCTGGGAGCAGATTTGCCCTGCTGTTAAGGACGTGGACACTCCCAGCCTGCAACCCCACGTGTGACCCTCATATCTGGGTGTGAGCTTCTCGACCTCCAGAACTCTTGGGCTCATACTTTGTTGGGTTATCTTAAATAAGCAAAGCAGATAATAGTTAAAAAGGCTATTTATTAGAAAGCACATCTTATTACAAATCTTATCTCAAAAGACAAGCAGAGAAGCAACAGCAAAGCTGTAGCAATAAGCAAATGGCTACAAGCCACAATGGCTAAAAGCACCAACTCTCCCCAGTACAAACTCTTATATAGGATTTTTCCAAGAAGCTAAGATGCAAACTCAGACCACCACTCCTTAAACTATTAGAATTCTAGTTTCTTACCATGCTAGGTTACATATAGAACTATGCATACACTTTATCTTGTTCTATCTGAAAAATGTCAGCAATATTCTTACTACAGCTCTGTTATGTCTAATTCCTGTCTACAGCTGTGAGCCTGGAGCCTCTACTGAAAATATCAGTATGTTTCAACCTTCTCTAGAACTCATACTGCCACCATGGAATCTAAACCCTTTCACTTACTAAAAACATTAGAACTCATCCTAAAACTTACTAACTTCTACTTAAATGTCTACTTTATGTGTGAGTGGCTTCAATGTACTTCAATCCATCCAAAGGCTTTGATTCAATCCCTGCACTCTGATTTCTCTCTGAAGAGTTCAGAGACCCTGACTCACTGACTCCAACATCTGGGGATTGGACTGACCTGTGAAGGAACAAGTGCTCCTGTGGGAATGGGGACACTGTATGGAATCTGTGGCACCTGAATGCTTTTTCTCCATGGAAGGGATGGTCAGGCCTTGGTAGGGGATGCTCAGGGATTCCCCATCCCTGCAGGTATCCCAGGAATTACTGGATGTGTCACTTAGCTAACAAGTTGGTGAGAAATCAAAGACTGGACTCGATCTTGGAGGTCTTTTCCAACCTTAATGATTCTGTAAAAACAGAGGGGTGACACTAATGGAGACTGGGATGGGAACTGAGCTGCTGCTGGGCTGAGACTGCTCATGGCTGCAGAGATCCCCTGTCCCTGATTTTCACTGCTGGGAGAGCAGGGATGGAGTCTCCAGGATCTGCTTGAGGTGCCAAGAGAGGCTGAATGGGAGTTGTTGTGCTGGAGAGGTAAAGGAGGGAGTTGTTTAGAATTCCCCTCGAAGGACAGCAGCCAAACCACAATAAAAACTTTTAAAATTTATAGCTCCTTAGATTCAAAAGGCTGTTTAAACACCACATTGGTTTGCATGGGTGGAGACCAGGGTCAGAATACTTATTTTGCACTTCCCTTCATTTCTCTGAAATGTAAATAGATTTCTTTATGTGCTGAGTGATTTATTTTAGTCCACAAAGGTATTTCCAAACTCTGATTTGAAGGACTTGTTGGGCACTGTTTTCATTTAGTGAATTGTATTCCCAAAGAGAGGGACAGGATTATTGAAAGGTTTTTTTTGTCTCTAATGATGCCTTGGATAAACAGGTCACAATTGAGGCTGTGTTGGCTGCCAGGTGTTGAGAATCTCTACAAATACATCTCTTGGGCTGTGAATAAACATCATATTTCTGCAGAACTATGTTTTACTTGCACTTTAGAGCACTGGTGTTTTTACCTTTTATTAAACTGTGTACATATTTGGGGATTTGCAGTTTGCATTTTAAGAAATAAAAACTCTTGCTTTTCTACAGTGATAGGGTTTTTTGCATTTATTTATACAGCATTGAGGGTTTTTTTTTTTCACAGGTGTAGGTAACTGTCATTTTTATTCCTTTTTTTCCCCTACTAAGTGTTTGAGTTTAAAGAATTACTAATTAAGTTCTTCATTAGCTAATTTGTGTTGCAATTTAACCTCACTGAGTTTATAAAAGGTGCTGCTACTTCTGAGAACATTTGTGGTGCAAATGATTTTTCTACACTTCAACAGAAAGTGCCTGAATATAGGAAATAAAAAACATTAATTTGAACATACATCGAGTGATAAGTCCCAAACCTCTTCTTTTAGATCATAATAAATCAACACTTGATTGTCTTATGCAGATGCAGTAGGAAATGTTAAAATTAATTTTTGGATCTAAGTATTTAGAACAATATCAGTCCACAAATATGGCCAGGAGATTTATGGACACAGAGCTTTCTTTTTTACAAGTAACAGAACATTCACAATTGTTTCTCAGCTGTTCCTTAATTTGAAAAAAACAAGGAATTTGGTGTTGATAAAAGCCTGATCTTCCTGGCTGGGGATAGTGTAGCTCCTCCTGCAACTGCAAGGAAGTAAATTGGTGTTATTAGTGGAGGAGGAACCATTCCCTGTTATTCAGGTTTTTTAATACTTCCCACATAAGAGCCTGTATTTAATTCTAATCTTCACATTGAAATTGAATTCCACCTGAAAGAAACTTTTCCAGAAAGCCACATGCTTTAGGTGGAGATTTTTGAAGGAGACAGGAGACCTTCACTGAAATAATTTGTATTCTGTAAGAGACTCAAGAAAAAAACGTTGTGTTTTTCACTCCAGTGAAACCTCCAATAATTTTTTCTTCAAGTTCATCTTCTCCCCACGTGCTTGGGACTTAAAACACAGATTTTAGCAAGAGGAATCCTTTTGCAATGGCATATCCATGTTCCAGCTGAGCAGGACCTTTCCTGGAGCTGGAATTTCAGACACCTTGGGGGTTGCTCTGTCTGTGCTCCTTTGGGGAGAGGAGGAACATGCTCCCAGTTGAATCCAGCACCTAGAACCTACTGCCCACTGATGAAACCAAATTAAAATACTGTGGAAGAACTGAAAGAGCCTGGTGGGTGATCCACCACTCAACATCCATGCTTGGACTGGAAGCAGCTCTGAGCAGGGAGGGAGGGGAGATGCCAAGGAAAATTCAAATTCATGGGGTTGCAATATAACCACTGGCAGTAGAGTAAAAACACTGACATTTTCCAGGCATGGAGTTTCTTGCAGCATAAAAAAAAAAAAAAAAAAAAAAAAAAAAAAAAAAAATTGAAAGCACTTCAGATGCTACTGTTGTGATGTAGAACTTTGTGACATCTGAAGGTTTTCATTTAATTTTTAAATTATCTCAGCTACCACTAAGTCACCTCACTGAGATTGTTGTTTCTTGATCTTTAGACACCTCTGTGTTGCCATTCAGTCTTCTGACATTGTAACACCACCTCTCAAAATGTCCTGCACAGCCTTTCCAAGAGATCAACTGGTTTTAATTCAATGATTTTTCCCTGACCTGCAAGCAAAATTCCCCATTGTTGTCTGCAAGTGGGGGGAAATGAAAACTACAGTAAAATCTTGCAGCTTTAACTCCCTGCCCTTGTCAAACTCTTGTGGAAAGTGCTCCTTTTCCTGCTCAGTTCTGACATTATATTCCCTGAATCCTGAGCCTCAGCAAGATTGATGCATTCAGCCACTACAACAATTTATAGCTTGCTGCAGAATCCCACGGAGGTAAATATGAACAAACTCAGGTAATTGGGTTTTCTCACAATGGTCAAGTTGATTTCATTAGTGGCAAATCAAAACTTTACTGTTCTCCATTTCCTCCTTGCTTTGTAACAGCATCTTTGCCAAAGAACCTCAATTTTTAGATATCCAATGCATTAATTTTCATTGTATTTATTTGACATCAGCTGACACAGGGATTCTGTTCTGCTTGTGAGAGATTATTTTGTGAGTGAATCACATTAGGCAAAGCTCAGAGTAAGGAAATGCTTGTAGAGGATGATGCTGAAGACTTGTGACTCTGAATTCCATGGTGAAGCACTTCTATAATCCTTGCAAGAGTCAGCATTCATGGATATTCAGAGGGCTCATTTCAGAATAAACAAATTAACCTCAGTTTATTAATTTTCCTGTTTTTGAGAGGGTTGAGAGGTGCTCTCTGAGAAGAGAGGGAGGTTGTTGCTTCCTGTTACAGGGATTTGTCTGCAATACCACAAATCACTTACCAGATTAAATTATTAAAGAACAAAACAAATTTTAAATTGAAATTATAAATCAACAAGGAGAAGAATCAAGCAGATTAGATTACTGAAGTCGTAGAGCAGTGCTACTCTGACAGAAATGAATGGAGAATGGAAAATCAAACAGAATGATGAAAACATGATGATGGATCCACAAAACAGAAGCAAAGAATATCAAATTAGTTCCCTCAAATATCAAATTAAGCCACTAAATTAAAAATGCTCATGTGAAAGATATGCTTATCTCTGTATTTCATTATTGCCCTCTCTTAATGGTTATCAATTATTTTATCATGTCAACTCTATTAAATCCTGCCATGGGTGAAGAATTTCTCAGGATATGTGCTGTTTGTTCAGTCATTTCTTAAACAATCTGTCGTGGTTTCACCTCAAACTGGGCTGTACAAGAGGTGGCAGGGAGGGGCAGAAATGGGGCCCCTCTGCTGCTGAAACTCTCAGGTGGGGCTCTGATGGTGAATTTTGGAAAAAGGGGCCAAATTTTAGCAGAGTCGCTGCCACTTAGAGCCTTTCTAACTCCTCAAGAGACCTCAGTGAAACCCATGATGGAAACATTGCTAATGAGCATGGGTGGCTGCATCCAGTTCTTTTATTTCCTCTTTATCAGTGTTTAGATTTGGGGGGGTTCCAGGATAAGCATCTTGGAAAGTCATTGGACAAAGTTACTTCTTGGAAATGAAGTTTCTAGGCATTATTTGGAATAAGAAATGACAACAAAAGTGATTATTTCATCACTATAGCAACTGAGGTAAATGAACAGGGTGCCCAGAGCAGCTGTGGCTGCCCCTGGATCCCTGGAATGTTCAGTTCCAGGTTGGACATTGGGGCTGGAGCAGCCTGGGACAGTGGAAAGTGTCCCTGCCATGGCAGGGGGTTGGAAGAAAATAATTTTTAAGGCTCCTTCCTACCCAAACCATTCTATCATTCCATGACAACATTTTATTTAAATATTTTTAATTTACACCATGATAATGTGTCCTGGTTGTTCAGTCCATGGAAATGATGCAGAGTGGATTTAAATGTCTTGTGTCCACATGGAGGATGAGTTGAATTGTGGCAGTGCCTGGTTTTCTGTGGACTTTGGAGAAAATGCTGGATTTTCTTTGGACCAGTTGAGTTATTTGAGTCTGTGGCCAGGCTTAGCCACAAACCAAGGCACAAAACTCTTGTTTGAGACTGTCAAGGAAACATTCAGGAATTTCCCCTGTCAAAAAAGTCCTGTCAAGGATAAACTACAGAGAAGCTGTTCTGTAGTAAAACTTTAATTTTAATATGCAATTTTCAAACTTGAGGATTTCCCCAGCTGGTCAGTCTTTTAAAGTGTGATTAGAAGAAAATTTCTGCATTCCACTGGGAAACAGGGAAATGTTAGATGTATAGATTTAAAAAAAAAGGATGACATGTATGGGGGGGGAAGGGAAAGGTCTTTTTCCTTGTGCAAATACTCTGGGAAGCCTGTGGGTACCTTTGAGGTGTAAGCCAAAGGTAGATCCTTTGAGGATAATTCAATGTGACAACAGGGAAGAACTGAGCCCACCAGTCCCAGAAATCACTCACTGCTTATGTTTTCTACCAGAATGCAAACATTTCTGTTCTGGGAAGGTCCTGGTGAATGCAAAGCCTGCAAATCTTCCTGTTTCCATCAAGGGAAAGATTTCCCATTACAAAAAAAAAAAAAATTTAGAGGCCAACAAAGACATTCTGTACGTTCCCTCCAGCCTATTTTCTGTTCCCCCTCGTTGTGTGTCTTAAATTAGAGCTGATTCTTTCCTCAGCACAGATTGGATGTGTCATGAAGGAGCTGAATCCCAGCTGGGTGGTCCCAGCATGGAGCATTTCTGCAGCTCCTCAGAGGCAGGTGAGACTTGGAATCCACACCTGCCATGTCAGCATCCCATCCTGGAGAAGCAGATTTCCTGCATCACAGGGAGTGCTCCACAGCACCTCCACAACAGAGATGTGATCAGCACTGAACTTATTCCACCCTGTGAAGATATCTTGTAAGCAAAAAAAAATGTGTTATGTCGAAGCTTGGTTTGATAATGGGTAGAATTTTATTTAGGGTGACTTAAATCTTGGGTCAGTACAGAGAAAATGCACCTGGGACAATGGAAAACATTTTAACAAAATGTTCTTCCACTTATTCTATGATTCTGTGACATGGTAGGACCCACTATGCCTGTAAACATAATTTTAAAAAAATCAATTTTAATAAACATGCATAGTGCTACATTTCTAATCATACTTTAAATTTTTTCTTTGTACCTGTTTCTTTCTGTACCTGTGTTTTCTTTTACCTGTTCTATTAGAATTGTACTAGTTAATAACATTCCAGCTTTGTTAGAAATTATTTCACTGCTCAGTTTCATGCTTCCCAAGAAAAGACAGCGAAGAATCAAATATCCTTAAAAAAAAGGCAGTAGATAAACACTTCCCATGTCATATCTGTCTGGTAACACTTTTCTAATAACTTCAGCAAGTCATGGGAGCGAAGCAAATTACGCTTCTTAATTAGGGAATGCATTTTGAACCTCATGAGAATCTTAAATCACACAACTATTTTTGAAAACCCCGTGTATGCGAGCTTAAAAGCCTAATTTTAGATTTGCTATTTTGAAGAAGATAATCTGTGTGTATTTAAAACTCTTTACTAGCCTATTGAAAGCCTAATCATTTCAGTTTTCCAGAGTGACAGGTCCTCTGCCACTAAAAGGGTTTAGTGGGAAAACAGATACTTTTAATTTAATAGACATTAAAACAGTAATTTTAATGTCTATTAAAGCAGCACATGAGCAAAGCTTTATGTTCTGTTGGATTTGTAGGTCTACAATCTTAACTGTAATATTTTGGGCTTTTTTTTTTTCTGTAAAATTACTGTGACATGGCCTTGTAAAATCTTGTTTTGAGTGGGGTTGAGCTCCAGCCAGCAGCTGACCCCACCCAGCCCTTGGTCAGACTCCACCAGTGGGTTTGGGGACAAAACTGGAGCCAGGGGAGCTCAGGGTGGACAGCAGCAGGAATTTCCCCATGGAAAGGGTGCTCAGGCCTTGGCAGGGAGGTTAGTGTGGGGTTTTTGTTGGTTTTGGTTTTGGTTTTCTTGCTGTATTTTTCCTGGCAGCTCTTTCACCCTCTGATCTGTCTGAATTTGAATGTTGTTGATCCGTGCTGCAAATGAGCAATTAGTGCTTAATGGCTGTCAGACACCACTCTCTTCATTTATCAATCTATTTAAAATTGGAGGAAGTGGTTGGAGACAAGCAAGTGGAATTACCATGCAAAGAAAATAGAGTTAATTGAGCTCAAATATTTGCAGTGTATCAAGGTAAGGATTTACAAAATACGAAGATGTAAACAATGATTTTCCTTAATTTGCCCAGGACTGAACTGAATATTGAATGAAGCTTTATTGGTTGAGTCTAAAGGTGCCAGTGACTCTGAAAATGAGACATTTTTAATATCAACATGACTCTAAAAATGCAGATTTGTTTTGATTTTCATTCTGTTTCCAGCCTTGTGGTAACTCTTAAATATTTCTTGCAAATGTTTTTGTTATTCTCAGGACTGAGTGTGAGGAAAAGGAGTGTTATTCCTCCTATGGATTCATGGTCCAGGGTCAGTCAGTAGGAATCTCAGACTTTTGCAGGCAGGATAGCACAGAACCCTTGTGGTTTTTAAAAGCACTGAATTAAATTGCTGTGATGAGATGGACAACAGCATGAGAGCAGCACACTGAGTTTTGGTGGGAATTGGTTGGAAATAGAGAGCAAAGAGGTTGATCTAACATAAGGCTGGAAGAAAGAATCCAAATAGATGCATGACAAACCTGCTGGTGATTTAAAAAAAAAACAAAAAAACCCCCACCAAACAAACCCAAAGACATGGCCTGTGGGATGGAATCCCCTTTTTCCCTGTTGGGTTTTCCACATGGAACACCCTTTTTTGAGGCCAGCCTGGTGGTGCCACTTTTCTTTATGGCAAGTGATAGAAGCAGTGGTGGAACAAGGATGCTGTCAGCTTTTACAGGATTGGAAGTGCTGTTTGCCCTGTTCAGCAGCAGCTGAATCAATTTGCACTTCATGATGAGTTTAGTAAGGAGTGAAGGATGACCAGGATGCTGAAATAAAACCAAATAAAAATTTGTCACTGTCTAGTGGAAAGCACAGATGAACACTCTGCCTGCTGGTGGATGGACTGCCTTGATTCCCACATGGACATGATGAACTGCTCATTTGGGATGAGGAAGGACATCCTTCTCTTCACTGGCAAAAATCACAGAGGCATCTCAAGAAAAACATTTTCTGTGCTAATGCTCCCTGCTCCCTCTCTTTTCTTTCTGTCTTTCTCTCCTCAAGGAAATGCTGTTGGGTTGTTGTTTTTTTTTAAGTAGAGAGAATCACAGTGACTGTGATCACAAGGATCTGCTTTCCCAGTTCAGAAATAGGAGAAGTGTAGCAGCTTTTCCCCTCCTTTCTGCTAGCAGTGGTGCAAAGTGAAAATTTGTCTCCTTTCCCCATTTCGAGGCTTTCCACAGCACTTCTGTTCCGGGTCTCACTTTGGTTTTTACCTCATTTGCCCCACACTTGAGATACTCATGGCTCACATCCAGCAGGAGTTTCATTTCTGTTTCCTGCTCTGAACAAATGGACAGAAACAGAGCCAGTTCCAGCTGGATGAGCTCTGGACTTTGACCCAATCACTTCCATGTGCAGAGTTAGCAAAATCCACACCAGCAGGGCTTTGACAACCCCCCAGCACCTTAAATCAACTTCCCAACCTGATGTCACAATTCCTCTCTATTTCTGACACAGAATTTAACATCATAACTCATTTCTGAGTTTATTTTTGTTTGCCTGTGTGTGTGAGAAGGGATTTCTGTTGACATTTTTGTTGGTTTTGTAAAATGTTGTTGGGTTTTTTCCTTTGGTTCAGGATCTTTGATGATGGTAATAAATTTTTACTGTCTTGACTCCACTTGACCTTAAATTACACTTTCAAATAAATCTTGATATTTTACACTATGGTGCACAAGAGGTGGCTACATCTTCTGCTTTACAATTCTCTTTCATTTCCTCCATCTCCTATAAATAATGTTATTTATTTCTTTCTGGTTTGTTTCTTAGTTTACACCATTTGTTTAAAAATGCACCGGAAGACAAATGTTTATTTAGAATTTTTCAGCTTTTGTCAGAATTTTTTACTGAGTTTTGGCAGCTTTTACCTCAGAACAAATCCATCCAGTTCCTCCTCACCTTCAGGTCTGAAAAATCTGCATTTCTATCCCTGTTAGGTTCTGCTGTGCTGCGTGCAGGAATATTGGCAGGAGCAGAGAGATGGATTTGAGGTTGTCAGTGAATTTCAGAACCTTTCCAAGAAAGCCTTGGGGAAAGGGAGCTTCTCCTTAAATTTGCAATTGCTGGTGAGTGGCTTAAAGTAGTTTTATTAATAACTACAGGCTTTTTAATAAGGTGACAGCTGGTAGAATAATTTAATGGACAAGCTTGAAAGATTATTTCTTTTTCATATTCTCTCAGAAACAAACTGTTCAAACTGCAAATAAACACTAGTGGGTACAGAATCACACATTGCTGAGATGGTAATGTAGGTTTGGTGATTTGCATATTCAATTAGGAATGGCTAAGTAGGCATTTTAACCATTGCAATTACACTCAATTATCCTCAGTGCTGCAGCCCTGGAAATCCTGGGACAGCTCAGGATGCCACTTTCCACCCAAGGAGCAGTGTGAACACAAACTGCCTCAGCTGGGACCTGCAAAGGTTCCTAATTTCCAAAATTTCACCCCAGGCTGGACTTCAATGTTATATTGACCCCTGAAGGAAATGGAAAAACAGTGATTTCAAAAATGGAGAAATCTGAGTGGAGTCTGTGTAGAGGTTCAGGCTCAATTTCACAGACTGACTGAAGAAACAAATCTCCACTGTGACAGAAAGAAAAAACAATAAAATATAGAAAAATATATATTCACTCTTCAAAGTGAATGGCCTGCTGTGCTTCCTAATGAGAAAGTTCAGGAGAACCTACAAAGAGTTTAAAATCACCTGCAATCAATGAACACCAGTCTTAATCCTCTTCCTCTCTGGGACACCAATTTAGCAAAGGATTTAAGCCTGTGTTTATCTCCATTCCTGTGAGTAAAGCACTTCCAGCACTGGAGTTGACAGAATTGATGTTTTTTTAAATAAATCTAAGCACGAGTCTTGCTAAAAAAGACTTGGACACCCTTCCTGAGGCTCTGGCATATCCAGAGCTGAGGCTCCATGCAGCAGACAGGGCCTGGTGACAAGCAAACCTGGCTCAGAATGTAAGGCTTTGAGATTAACAGCCAAATAATTTTGTTTTCTTCAAGCTGGTGTGAAAAACAGGAACATTGATAGAAGAGGGAAAGGCAGTGGTGCAATCCACCAGGATTCAGTGGTGTTGGCAGAGCCCTGTGCTTCATGAAGTCAGAGGGAGGGAATCCAGGGCAGCTGGTGAGTGTGGCCTTCAAAAAGTGCAAAAAGCAGGTGAAGTTCCCCTCCCAGGTGTAAAATCCTGGTCACCAAGCCCCAGGTATCCCATGTGGCCAAGATCCATGTTCACTGGATGGCCTGACACCAGGAACAGAGGGACATGCAGATGTTTTCCTGCTTGGAGGAAAAACACTCTCCTGCCAGTGGGAGACAGAGGGGAGCTGACAGAAATTACCAGGAAATTACCCTATTAATAATAATAATCATCATCATCATCATCATCATCAAAGTTCAAAGAGCATCTGCTGCCTCCATGCAAGGGGCCAGAGGAAAACTTGGCTTTTGGAAGTGCAGAACCACCTTACAAGAATGTGCAGACTCTGCACTACCAAACCAGGATTCCTGAACTGCCCTCCAAAGGATTTTGGAAGCACCTGACTCCCTGTTTTTCCAGAATCACATAAGATTCTAATTTAGATAGTTTGAATCACACTGGTGGGGTGAGAAGCCTAAATTTTAGGTGCTGCAATGCTACACTTAAGATGTCTAAAAGGAGAAGTCTGAATATAGGTCTCAGTATCTAATGTGTGGGTTAGGTACAAATCACTACCAGGTTCTAAATTACAGGGTGAAGATAATTTCAGGCTCCCATCATTTCAGACTAATTAGTGCACATTAAATTTCATCCTTGTCAACTGGGAAGAGCAGTGTAAAATCAGCCAGTTTGGGGTTTGTTTGAATCTCTTTTTTGCAAAGGATCACATAAAGCCTGGCTGCAAGGACTGGGCCACTCTTTCCACCCCAAATATATGAGGAGAGGATATAAAATATATGAGGAGAGAAATGCAGCCTTGGTTTAACTTTAACTTCCTGATGTCCAAAAATCCTTTCTGCCCTCTTAATTAGAATCATTTACATTTTGTTCTGTGTAGGGAGAGATCCTGGACTGATGTTCAGTGTCATTGCACAGTAGGGGAAAGTTGCAAATTTATAATTTATATATCCTAGGAGTCTATGAGATTTGGTGACTTGGTGTCTCCCTTGACTTCAGGGGAACTGGAGAAAGATTTTAGTTTTTATGAAGTTGGCAACACATTTTAATAATTCAGTTTAACTGTACTCCCCTGTATATTTAATATATATAGGCATGTATATATGTGTGTGTGTGTATATATATATATGTAAATATATATATATTTAAAGAGTGTAGTTCCCCAGTGCATGTCCTTATGCCTTCAAGCAGCTCCAGAGCTGCAAAGTCTGAAATAGAAGTAGGTTATTTTCTCCTTGCCTAGGGAACACTAGAGCTGGTTGTGACAAATTTGCTATCCCCAAAAAACATAAGTATGCACAAAAGAAGCAGGGAACAGCCTCTAAACTTGAACATTAGAATTCTTTTGTGTGTGAGAGGATTCTTTTTCTTCTTTTTTTTTTTTTGATTCTCACATGAATGAAGGGGCTTCAAGTGTTTGTAACATCAGTGAGACAGAGCACCAGAAAGTCCTGAGAGATTTTGTCCAAACTTCAGAAACTGCCTGTGCATTGAACAGCCTCAGGCACAAAGGGACCAAGAAGGATCCTTGGAGTGTAGGAAGGCACTGCAGAGGGATCTGGACAGGCTGGATGGATGAGTCTGCTCCTGTCCTTGGGTCACACCAGCCCCTGGAGCTGCAGGCTGGGCAGAGGGGCTGGAAAAGCCCTGGGGGTGCTGGTGCCAGGGGCTGGACACAGCCCAGGGGTGCCCAGGGGGGCAGGAGGCCCCTGGCAGCTGGGCTGGCTCAGGAATTGTGTGTCCAGCAGGAGCAGGGCAGGGATTGTCCCTCTGTGCTGGCACTGAGAGCCCCTCAGGCTGTGTCCAGCTGTGGCTCCTGCAGAGCCCTGGAGGGGCTGGAGGTGTCCAGGGCAGGGAACGGAGCTGGGGAAGGGGCTGGAGCCCCAGGAGGGGCTGAGGGAGCTGGGAAGGGGCTGAGCCTGGAGAAAAGGAGGCTCAGGGGGGACCTTGTGGCTCTGCACAGCTCCCTGACAGGAGGGGCAGGGAGAGGGGTCGGGCTCTGCTCCAGGGACAGGGACAGGAGAAGAGGGAACAGCCTCAGGCTGGGCAGGGCAGGCTCAGGGTGACAGCAGCAGGAATTTCCCCATGGAAAGGGAGCTCAGGGATTGGAACTGCCCAGGGAGGTTTGCAGTGCCCATCCCTGCAGGTGGCACCTGGAGGTGGCACTCAGGGTGACAAGGTGGGGATGGGCACAGGTTGGGCTCCATGGGCTGGGAGGGATTTTCCAGCCTCAGGGATTTGGGATTTTGTTCTTCAGCTGGGCTCACTCAGAGCATCCCACACAAGTTGTGCCAAGCACAGTAGGAGCTGCTGCACTCTGTGACAGCAGAGAAGGGGTTAAAAGGTTGAGAGAACACACCTGGGGCTCTTTTAGGAGCCCACATTGAACAAAACTTTATCAAGGTCCATTCTGGATTTGTCCCTTCATCTGTGTCCACAGAAGAAGCTCAGCACAGCCTGTGTGCACAGATTTACACACGTGTGTGCAGGATTTAGAGTCTCTCAATTAATTTGGTGATCATTGCTTTTGATGGGGAGAACAGGGCAGTGAGCAAAGAGCACAGACATTTGTACTTAAACTGGAGTTAATTGCAGACAAATCTGATTTTATGCACCTTGGCATCTCTAACAGAAAAAGAGCAGAAAAGAATTAGGACACAAGGGAATTCTGGGCTGGAGATTAACCATTATCAGTGCAGAAATGACAAGGAGAAACAAGAGAGGCTGCATAGAGGGGAATCAGTTTGTGTGAGGAACATGAATTATCTGTCTCTGTTAGAGATTTTTAGCATTCCTCCTCAAATTCTGATTTCTGGAGACTAAAGTGAAGAAGATGACAGGCTGAGATTCAAAAGCACAAAGTTTGCTTTTGCTTCCTCTGCCTCCAAATGCAGCTCCTTCAGCAGCCAGAGACAGGGACAGAGTCCTGCACTGAAAAAAAATAAAGATTCCTTTTCTCCTGGTATTTTATTTCATGCTGTCTTTGCAGGTGGCCTTGGTCCTGTCACCATCCAATGCTTCTTCTGTAATGAATCACAATATCACTGCCCTTGCACTGGAAATAATAATTTGAGGCAAGGAGAATTTATACCTGAAAGTGCTTTGGTTTTGGGGTTTGTAGTTTTTTTTCTGGTTATATCTGCTCTCTTGTTTATAAAAATTACAGTAAAGGTAATGGTGGTGATGATAATAATAACTGTCCCTACAAATTGCACCTTGCTTTGAGAAGGACAATGATTTTTAAGGTATTTTGTTGGTAGTCTCTGCTTTTCTTGAAAGCTGTAGAATGAATGTTGATGTGAAAATGTCATTGCATGTTATTAAGAGAAAACGGAATTATAGCAGTGACAATTAGGGAAGCCTGAATATGTGTCTATTAAACTCTGTTTTACACTTCACATTTGGGTGAACAGCTCTCAAGGGTTCTGTCTGAGCAAAGCAATTAAATTTGTGTCTAACTTTAAGGTTACACTTAAAGTTCTAAACTGAAAAGGATTTATGTGCTCAACAGATTTGGTCGTTTGCACTTCACAAGCAACTTTATTTGAACTATTTTGAAGCTGAAGTTTCATCATTTCTTTTTTTCATTATCAGCCTAGTCTGTCAAAGTCCCTACATCACCACTGCCACAGTGCTCAGATGCTCTCCTTGGTTTCTTCTGTCTTTTTGCAGTACTTTGGTAACAAATTGTTAAAGAAACACATTTTGAAGGTGTGTGCTGCTGTCTGCACATGGTTGTGAATGAAAGGTGGGAGAAATGTGCCTTCATCCTTCTGGAGGAAATGCCAGTGAGTTGGAAGAGAAGGATTGCTGCAGAAAGCTGAAGGTCCAAGGTGACTTTGAGGTGCTGAATGTGGGGGATTGATCACCTTTGAATAAGGGACCGAAGTTTTCTGGGGATGCACAGAACAGTTCCTCATGGAACTTGAGCAACCTGATCTAATTTAAGTGTCCCTGCCCATGGCAGGGGATTGGAACTGCTGATCTTTAAGGTCTCCTCTCACCCAAACCATTCCGGGATTCCATGAGCCAAAGGAGTGTTTTTATTTTTGAGTAGAAAAGTACCTCTCATTAGGAGCACATCACTGCAGTGAACATGCACATCATCAGGCAATATTGCTTTTTATCATTTTGTAATACACTGGGAACTTCAGCTCTAAAGGAAGTTTAATGTGTGAATTGTACACGGTTCAAAATTAGGCTGCCAACAGAACCAATTATATCACTTCATTTTTCAATCAGGGCAGAATTTTTGCAGCACTTAATTAAAATATACTTGTAATTTAATGGCTGTGAGTATTTCATTCTCAGTTTTGCTTGCCTAGGAGCCAGTGAGGAGACAATTCTGTCTGGGTATGTGGATCTATCCTTCCTTCTTGATTAAGTCCAGTTTACATAGAGTTATGAGAATTTGCAGCATCAAGTACTTACTTCAATAAGATGTGATTCTATCTTCTTCAGCCTATCATTGTCCTGATGATCCTTGCAATTATTGCTTTGGATCTGGTTTCCCCTTTTGGCTTATGGGGGATCTCATGCCCCAGAGAGTGAGGGGACCTTCCTTAAGGACCACAAGTGTGTGGATCCTGTGGCCCCAAACCTCCTTTGCATTGAAGGTAAAAAGAGGCTGCAATCAGCCTGTCACTCCACAGTGCAGTGGTGACACTGGACAGGCTGTATAAGAACTTGAACAGCTACTGAGAACATTTTTTCCCCCTGTAACTCTCCCTAGGATCCTATAAAATAATTGACTTCTCATATGGACAGACTGCAGGCTGAACTCTGAAGTGTGCTCTCACTGCAATGTCTGCCCAGAAGATTATTTCTGTGTTTCTTGGCCAAGAGCCTTTTAATAACATATCACAAAGAACAGTGTTTGTAAGGTTTGCTTCAAATTGAAAAGAATGAGAATTTTTGTTCTCCACAGAATCATGGATTGGGTCAGATTGGAAGGGAACACAGAGGGTCACTGGTGCCACCTCCCTGCTCCAGCAGGGCCATCCCAGAGCACAGGGCACAGGGCTGTGTCCAGGTGGAATATTCTGGAACATCCCCAGGGAGGAGACTCCAGCCCCTCTCTGGGCTCTGCTCAGGGCTGGTCCCTGCCCAGGGCAGAAGTTGTGCCTCCTGTGCAGGGGAATTGCTGGGCTCAGCCCCTGCCCGTGGCTCTGGGGCCATTGCTGGGCCCTGGAGCAGAGCCTGGGGCTGCTCTGCCCTCCCTGCACACAGGGACAGACAGACAGACAGACAGACAGACAGGGACATACAGAGACACCCAGGCACACCCAGGGCTGAGGTTCCCTCTCAGCTGGGGCTCCTCCCCAGGCTGAGCCACCCCAGCTCCCTCAGCCTTGCTTATCTGCAGTATTAACAAACCCATTAAGTTCTAAATCAAGTGTGCAGCAATTGAGCTTCAAAGTTACAATTAAATGATCATTTTATCTGTCTTTTCTGTTGCCTGATCCACCAAAGCTTCTAGTTGATACACAGTGCAGCTGCTAATAACGTGAGGAATACAAACAGGAGAAGAAGAATGACAGGCCAATATTTGCTGCATGCTAATAAGCACAGGCTGTGCTAATGAGGGGACTTGGTGAGAGGGAAAGGAAACTTTTTTCATGCATGACATCTGAAGATTAAAACTTGTGGAGATGTAAAGGCAGCCACTCACTGGCTGTGCCAAAAGTCTGAGGAGGATTGTGTGAGCAGGAGACATCCTGCCCCAGCTGATTCCTGTCTGCTCCTCCTGGCCCACAGTCTGTCCTGCACATTATAATTCAGGATCTGAAGATGGGTTGCACTGATGGAGGGCCTGTGCCTTCAAAAAAAAAAAAAAAATGGGCAGAGCTGGGTAGAAGCACCCAGAAAGCCAAAATCTGCTCTGGTGCAGAGGTATAAATGTGCAATTCTCTAAAATGGGGGTGGAATGGAATGGCTGCAGGTTTACACCAGAGAAATTGGGAACATGACATGTCCCAGAGGTGTTTTGATTACTGGCTCATACTTTTTCATGGGTGGGGAAGGGGACACAGCAGAGAGGCCTGGGTGACAGTCAAAGGAACACACTTGGGCTGTTTGCAGGCTGGATTTAGATTTTTATATGCTTTTGTGTAAATACTTCCACTGGGATAAGCCCTCAAAATAACTGTGCTCTTCTAGATGACCAGAAGACAATGACCAGACTTCTAATTTAATGAAAAAGCTTTTTGATGGGCAAATGAAAAGGTGAAGGTTGAATTTCAGTGTTTCAGTACCTTGGAACAACACAGGTTTTCATTTTGGGTCATTTCTCATAGTTTAAAAAATCTCTTCTGGATTCTTGGAGTTGGATTGTTTTGTTCAAGACTTTAGATCCCAATGGATTTTTAAAACTCTGTAAAAAAGTAAATGTAGCCACTGGCACCTGTAGCAGGAATATTACCCTATATCCTCAGAAAATAAAGAGGATTAGCTCCAGAGGAGAAGATGTTCCAGGTTCAGAAGCCCAGACAGGGAGTTCACATCCCAACATCTGTCTAGGCAGTTACACCAAGGAATCAAAGCAGCTCTGGCTCTTTTGGCTGATTGACAGTGCTCTAAAATTAGGCTGTGCCCCAGTCATTAGGAGCTATTTAAAAGTCCTGAGTGTTCCTTACCTGGGTGCCTCTGCTAAATTTGACACCGCTCTTCCTTCAGCTTTTTTTTTTTTTTTTTTTTTTTTTTTTTTGTCTTGTAACAACAATAATGTTCTAATGAGAAACCTAAAAGTTGTTGTATCAGCAGCAGTTGCCCAAGAGCCAGGAGCTGCTTGGTTGTCAGGGCAACACCAAGAACACCCAGAGTGGTACCCGAGGAAAGGCTGCTGACTCTCCCTTTGCTTCCTTTTGTTGGGGAGTGGATGCTCAAGTTCATTTTCAGGGGTTATTTAAAATATCTCACTGATCTAACTGTCTAAAAGTCTGGAAATAGATATTAAAATGCCTGGTTTTGTAGTACTTCCCTTCCCTCCACAGTGTAAATACCACAGAATCATGGAATCAGGGAATGGTTTGGGTTGGAAGAGACCTTAAACATCATCCAGTGCCACCCCTGCCATGGGCAGGGACACCTTCCACTGCTCCAACCCCAGTGTTCAACCTGGCCTTGGGCACTGCCAGGGACTGGGATCCACAGCTTCTCTGAGTGATATAAATATGAAATTAAATTATTTATTGTTTTTACTTTCTAGCTAATTTTAAACATCCAGGATGCTTTTGCAAGCCTTCCTCTGGAGATCTTTTCTTTCAAACACTCCTAAGGCTGGACAAACTGAGTCCTCCCTGCTGAGCTCTTAGTCCCTGGTGCCACACACCACAGCATCCCAGAGGTGCTGCTGGAGCCAGAGGGGAATCAGGGCTTTTGGTCCTACCTGTTGTGGACAGAGGGGAAGGAGCATGAAGAGGAGGAGGAGGAGGAGGAGGAAGATCTCCAGGGCAGAGGAATGCTGGCTGCCATCTCTGGAAGTGTCTAGATGTGGCCTTGGGGACATGGTTTGGGGTGATGATGGTGGTGCTGGGGTAACAGTAGGACTGGATGATCCTGTGGGGCTCTTCCAACCCTGATGATTCTGAAATTCTTGATGGTTCTGTAAATGAAAGTTTACAACAGAAATGTTGTTTATGGTGGGGATGGAAACATGAGGCTGTGGTGAGGTGATGTGGATGGGAATGGGGATGCTGTGGTCTCAAACATGAATTGTATTAAAGGTTGATGTCCCAATCCAGGTGATATTTACCTGTTGACTTACTTTGCTCAGTTTCTGCAGCCTGTGACTTCCAGGTTTACAATAATTTACATTTTGATATGGTGACATGAGCAAAAAATCATGGTTAATATTGCACTGCATCCATTCATTTGATTTCTAAGGGGCAGCAAGATTCCCAGAAACAGCAACCAGTCAGCTGCCCAGTTATCCATCAGAAATACAGGAGATACTGGGTTTTAACCCCCACAGCTGGAGCTCTGACCCCAGGGCAGCTGTGGTGATGCCTGACTGCTGCCAGGGCAGAACTTCTGAGTTAGGTGTTCCCCAGCTCCTCCTCCTGGAGGATGGGGTGTTCTCCTGTGGTGAGATTCCTGCAGTTCCCTTCTCCACCTGATTCTGTTTCAACCTCAGTTCTCTTTCTCTGTTTTACTCTGACCTCTGTTTTAGGGGGATTTAATCACAGAGATCCTAATACCCACCTTAGTACATGAGTGGGCATTTAGCAAGATAGGAGACCAAAATTTCCTGTCCTGCTCTGGAAAAAAGAGATCTGAGGGGAGAACACACACAGAGGAGAATGCTGTTATTAAAAGTGATGTGCAAAGTATTTTTGAAAGATTTGGCTTTTTCTGTCACCTCACCTTATTTAAGAAACATTTGGGAATGTTTCTGAATTATATTTTGTCCTCTCTTCCCTGGTTCTCTTTGAGAGCAGCGTGAGTGGGAGTGTGAAATGGATTTGATCTCACTTTAGAGGGAGAATGTTACATCTTCAAAGAGGGCTGTTCTTCTTCAGAAAGGTTAATCAATCACTGAAGTTCAAGTAGTGCCAGTGAACACCAAACTGCAAAGACTGACTGTAATTTCCATGAGGTGAATTAATAGTTGAGGTGAAAGAAATTAGAGGAAGGTTGTGATTTTGGTGCTAACATTTGTTCTGTGACATGTCCAGAGAGCTGGTGAAGTGGAGCTGACAGGAAAGATGGAGAGAGACAATTCCCAAGGGATGAAGGGACAGGGCACAGGGAATGGCTCCCACTTCCAGAGGGCAGGGCTGGATGGGATCTTGGGCAGGAATTGTTCCCTGGGAGGATGGGGAGGGGCTGGGATGGAATTCCCAGAGCAGCTGTGGCTGCCCCTGGATCCCTGGAATGTTCAGTTCCAGGTTGGACACTGGGGCTGGAGCAGCCTGGGACAGTGGGAGGTGTCCCTGCCATGGCAGGGGTGGCACTGGGTGGGCTTTCAGGTCCCTTCCAGCCCAAACCATTCTGTGATCCCATGATTCCATTATTCTTGTCATCTCTAAGTGCAGTTTTACCTGGAGGTGTGAAGAGCCATTGAAACAAGGGCTGTCAATAACTTTAAGTTGATTTTTGCAGCAAATCTTTTGAAACAACTCCATGCCAAGCAACATCAGCACTTCTTGCAATTTGGATACTTCTCTCATGTCCTCATAACCAGATTCTTCAGTTGTGCTTTTGTACATTTTAGTGCACATGATGGAAAGGATTCATATCTTGTGCTTTGCTATGTTCTCATCTGGTGAAAACAAAATCAGAAATCTATGTCATTATCCTCCGTAGTTTATAAATGCTAGAAATCACTCCAGTGACCTCCCAATCTAATTTGATTATTTGGGTTTTTCTATTTCTACCCATGAGTCATGAGTGCTTGCTGGGAGGTGGGAATGGGTGCATTATTCTCCAAAATTTCTTTGTTCTGAAAGAACTTGCTGAGATGAATCACTTGGTTTCACTCTGTCCTCTGCTTCTTTGTGTGACTTTAGCAGCTCCAAAGGACAGACATCCTGGTCAAGGTGACCATTGGTGTTGGAAAGACCATTTTAGGGGGAATGAAGTGCTGTTATTCATAGCCCTGCCACAGTTCTGTGTTGCACCAAATTCTAATTCACAGCATGTAAATCACTTTCCCTCCTGAGCTGAGTGTGTGCTGATGGCTTCTCCACCAGAGAATAAATGGCCAGTTATTTACTATCAAACTTAATGGCTTGCCTGAATAAAACATATGTGAGGAATTCTCTGTCCCAACTAGCAAGAACCTGTCACCAAAGGCATTGTTTTCTCCCAGGGCTGCCTGTCACAAAAAGCAGAATACAGCAGCGTGTTCAGTCTCCGTGACTCAGCTGTCAAAGTTTTATCTCCTGTGCACACAAGAAATATTATTTGTGTAATGAAGCTAATAAGCACATATCAGAAAGGTTGTATTTCTCCCAGAGATGAAGCAAAACAGTAGTTACAACCCTCAGCATGGCAGTTGTGTAAAATTCCAGGCACAGATGAAATGTTTCTTTGTAAAGCAGAGGAAATGCCAACAGTGCTGGTTGTTTCCAGGCCCTGAAGCTAGCTCCAGCTGAACAGGAGCTGTGTGAAAAAACAGTTTACAGACCAAGGAAATGGACCTGGAGGTATTTCCAAGCCAGAATAAGAAATGCCCATGCTGCAGCAATGAATAAAATGCTGCAGCTATTAATCTTCATCAGTGGAGTGTGTGACTCTCGCTGTCCCTGTTGCAGATGGAACATCTTGATCCTAATAAAAGCACAGTGAAAGCAGGAATGGGCCATGCCTTTGATGGGAATACATGGCCACATCCACAATCTCTGCTCCCAGTGTCATTCCTGATCAATAACTGAAAAACTCCAGTACTGAAGTCACAATGACATTTTATCCCAGGCAATTAAAATTTGTGTTGACACTATTTTTATGCTATTTCCCATCCCACTTGTTTGGGTTTTTTCTCTTTAAGAAGTTGTCTATCAGTGGATATCCCTGTCTTCAAGAGCAAGTAATTTTGCATTTTAAATACTTTCTGGTTAAATTGTGTTCATCATCAAAAGCAGCACACATAGTAGATACCTGGGTTTACAGCTACCCACAGTGTTTGTTCTGTGCAGCAGTGCACAGCTTGGAAGAAGCTGGATAAGAGATAAGGGACCAAGTGGCATTAGATTGTACAGATAATGCCAATGGACTGACCTGAGGGTCCCTGCCCATGGGAGTGAAATTGAAAAGAAATGATCTTTAAAGTCCCTTCCAACCCCAATCATTCTGTGATTCCACAATTCTATCCAAGCACAAGAAAAAATACTGCTACACAGGAATTAAAACCAGAGTGTGATTTTAAATTTCACATCCTAGATCACAAAAAGTCTTAAAATTCAATGTTTTTGTGAAAACAGGCCCAGCTCTTCATGGTTTGGAACTTATATTTTGAGATATTGATATTTTTAATGTGCAAGTGCTGCCCAGAAACTTGATTATCTGTCTTGTAAGAGTGCAAATAATCACATTTGAGAAATTTTAAATTTCCTTCTATCACTACATTTTGCTTTTCTAGATTCTTGAAGAAGACCTGGCATTAAAAATACATGTGGTAGCCACACGTATTTCCTTCTGCTCCCAGTGTTGTTCAGGCCCTGTGCTCACTCCTTTTGAAATAACCCAGCTGTGGTTTTGTTGTAAAGCAGAATCCCATTAAGGAAAATTAATTGGTTCACCTTTTAATCAGGATTCATGGAAGATTATTGTTTATCAGTTCACTACCAGGAACGGTTTTGACTTCTCAATAAATCTACAAATTAGATATGAGGTGGGGAGATGTTTTTACTTTTTCTACTCATGAATCAGAACAGCTTCTGCCTGTTCCTTGTGGGAAAATAATGCAATGTTGTGGCCTCATTTTGGCCTTATCACTTTGGATTGTTCTGCTCATTTTAAATGACAGACAGATGACCTGTTAACACCTTCTACTGGTTCCATTCTAGTGATCAAAATTGCAGCAACCTTGCTCAGCATTTTCCATTAGGGAAGTGACTACAGAGGTTAATTCACTTACAGCCTGCAGCTCCATCCTTGCCTCTTTAAAAGTAAAAAATTAATGCAGTCATAACCTCAGAAGAATCAAATATGATCGTGAGTCTCCACTCCCACGCATTTCATAAGCCTGTCTCTTCAAAATATTCTTTTACTCTCCATCAAAATGCTATTTATTGTCTCTCTCTCTGCAGACACAGTTATTAGACATTTCATATATAATGCCTCATACATTTTCCCACTCACAGGGGTTTAAGCTGGGGGAGGGCTGAATAACAAGTAGGAATAGATGAAACTAATGGCATTAACACTATACTGGCATAATAAAAGGTGTTTTAAATGTCTTGAGATGTAAAACCATAAAATATCTTAATGTGAGCTGAACAGAAACAGTCTTTATCTTTTAAAACTGTTTTTATAAGCTAAGAGACCTGTTATTTAACTATTAGCCCGTACAGTAGTTTGCCATACCTGGTGATTTCTTGTATTTAACAATACTCAAATATTCTTTCTTTTTTTTCCTTCAAGACAAGTAAGTGAACTGTCAGGCTTCAATTTTCTAGATGTGCCCAAATAAAGAAAATTTGGTACTTTGCTTAGCCTGAATTTTGGGTTGTTCACTACCTCTGAAAAGTGGGACATTCTGCCTTGAATATTTAAATATTGATGTCAGAATTGAGCAGGTTGGAGTATTTCAGGTTTTGGAAGTGGTTTTTTTTTGTCAAATGTGTGAAAAACTGGGACGTTTTCAGGCATGCAGTGCTTTCAGCAATCACACATGTTCGTCAGCCTACGTATCTCCGGTCCAGAAAGGGAGCTGGGGATAGAGAGGAGGTAGAAGGGAGGACACCACAGGCAAGATGCATCTCCTCCCTCCAAAATATCCCAGAGGAAGGGAATTCTCACATCTGCCCAGAGCACATACAGTGAAGGTGAACGCTGGTTATTCTGCATGCCACAGGACACAGTTTCTCTTTCCTTCCCCAAAATACGTGATGAAACCTGGGTTTACTCTGCTGCACAATGAGACCTGAACAAGACCACATTCTCAAAGGAAAATTAAATATTTCCATGGGTAGCATTGCTACACTCTCAGTTTTCCCTGGAGCGTGAAAACAAAATCAGACTAGCAAGAGGGATTCATTTTGGAAGTTGGTTGTCTTTTGTAAAGTGAGAGAGATTATTTCAGGGAACAATTCTGGGTTGAATCCTGACTTAATCACTCTGGATCACCTGAGAGAAGCCTTTCTCCAGGAATGCCAGGCTAGCCTGAGAAGACCAAGCAGCAATGCTGGGTGCCTGTAATTAGGAACAATGAACACTCTCCATCAAACCTGTTATTTCCTAGCACATTAAAAATGGGCATTTTCAGCTTCCCAGCAACATCAGCTGCTGCAGAGAAATCTGCAAGATACGTGCCACCAGTTTTGAGACAGAGCTTCATGTAGTGGAGACCTCACTTTCTAAAAGGATAGGAACATATGGCCCAGCACACCAGATCGAAGCTATAGAAACTTATATAAGCTTCTTCTGCTGCTGAGCACCACACAGCCTCAGTCTAACTAAGGAACAGCACTTTGTTCAGAAAGAATTTGCCTGGATACCTAACTGGCACTAATTTTCTCAGAAATGATGAGAAATGAGGTTAGTAAGGACTCCCATTTGCCAGGAACTTAGCACATCTTTTAGTGAAACAATTATCCTGTTTTCTCAGAACCCCCCAAGCAAACCAAGCTGAACTCCTGGAGGTGCAGTTTTTTTCTGAATTTGGCAGCAGCAGTTCCTGAATTGTTATGAATGGGTAAGGAGGGAATGATTAACATGTGAATTGAATTTGGACATTAATCCCATCTCTTAGGCAGAAACAGTTTGTTGAGTTGGGTTTTTTTCATTAAATTGAATTGAAAATGATCGTGAATCACAGAATCCCAGAGTGGTTTGAGTTGGAAGAGACCTTAAAGCCCATCCAGTGCCATCCCTGCCATGGCAGGGACACCTCCCACTGTCCCAGGCTGCTCCAGCCCCAGTGTCCAGCCTGGCCTTGGGCACTGCCAAGGATCCAGGGGCAGTCACAGCTGCTCTGGGCACCCTGTGCCAGGGCCTGCCCAACCTCCCAGCAAATATATCAACACACTACAATGTATTTGATAATCCTGACTGAAATGAGCATCCATTTTCTGACTCAGCTTTGTCTTTTCATGCTGATTCTGCCTTTTTTTTTGCATTTTTGGTCTCAAACAAAAAGCTGAGGCAAACTAGGATTTGAATTTACAGACTGCATGCCAAATAATCAAACAGTACTGATCGAGGTGTGCCCTTGATCACATTGCTGGAGGTGACCTCATACAGGTTCTTGCAAACCTGTATGAATATCTGGAGAAACATCAGGAGAAGCAGGAATAGAGAAGTGCATCTATGTATTCCCAGGAGGAGCTGAGGGAGCTGGGAAGGGGCTGAGCCTGGAGAAAAGGAGACTCAGGGGGGACCTTGTGGCTCTGCACAACTCCCTGACAGGAGGGGCAGGGAAAGGAGCAGAGGAAATGGCCTCAAATTGCACCAGGGCAGGCTCAGGGTGGAGATTGGGAAAGAAAATTCCCCTGGCAGAGTGGTCAGGATTGGGATGAGCTGCCCAGGGAGGTTTGCAGTCACTGTCTGGGGGAGTGCTCAGGACAGGCTGGATGTGGCCCTTGGGGACAGGGCTGGGTGATGCTGGTGGCACTGGGGTGGCACTGGATGGTGCTGAAGGGCTCTCCCAGCCTTGATGATCCTGTGTTTCCATCACTGATGCTTTACAGACATTTGCCCAGTCTCTGGTTCATTTAATTTGTTTTCCATGCATGTGTATCAGGAGCCTCCAGAACCTGAGACCCTGACAGAGAAAATGGTGCCTGAGGAGCCTGGCATGGGGACACTGCTGGCTGTCCCTTTTCCTGCTCCACTGGCCATGCTCTTCTGGATGTACCTTTGTGAAGACACCCCCTGAGAGCAGCAGTTCCTTACCTGTGTCACCACCTCCAGAGGTGTGTGCCCTGTTTCCTGGGCAGGTTCAGCCTGCAGAGAGTGCAGTGGCTCTGTGGAACTGGGCAGCCTGTGCTCTCTGCAGTGCTTGTGGTACAGGATACTGGTTTTCCCTGCCAGCAATGTCATCCCAGTGTCCTCACACTGCTGGGCACACACAGAGTCAGCCAAATTTCCTTCCAAGGGCAGAGTCCATCTGCAGCAGTGTTTGTGTTGTTTTAAAGAACACAGAGATTGGTTTGTTTTTACTGCTAAATGTCCTTATGAATTGAACCCATCCAGATGTGTCCATTGAAGCTTTGAGGCAGTGCTGGTACTCTGTTTTCAGTAAGATCATTCCTTTACTTCCTCTGTGTCCACAGCACCCTGCTCATGGTTTCTGATGAGAATTTGATTGACAATTCAAAATTTCATCTACATTGCACACTTTGGCTGCAAATCTTAGCCCAGCAAACCTCCTAACCTGCTCTTAACACCAACCATGGGGGAGATACATGCCCAAGGACCAGGCAACCCAAGACTTGCCCAGCTGCAGCTGCTGAGCTGTTCCCTGAAGCAGAAGGAAGATTCCAGCACAGATTTAGTCACCAGCATGTAGATGACTTGTAATCCTGTCCCAAACCCTTTTTTCTGCTGGCAGTTCTGGAAATTGTAAGACAATTGGCAAAGCTCAGGCTTCACTTGAAACTGTCATTTGTTAATTTATTACTTTTGTTGGGATGCAGCTGTGTGAACACTCCTGGGTTGTAGGAGCCACTGTTGGAGGTGGTTCAGCAGCTTCTGGTGCACTTGACTTTGTGTAAGTGGGACTGTTCCTCATCACTTCTCTGCTGCTGAAGCTGATCTTCATGTCCCCAGTGCCCAAATGCCTTTTGTCATTCTGTCCTTTTGTCCCTCTGCCTGGTGCCCAGGCTGCACATTGAGGGGGAGAGAGGTTCTCCCAGAAGGTGATGAGGTAATCTTGTTCCTCTGCAGAGATGTTCAGCTCTGAACAAATCACACAAAATTGCAAATGTCTAGAGATGGCAAATGGAGAATCAAGGGCAGGAATAACATCTGACAGCTTTTTGGCCAGTGCTGTAGTGCCAGGTGCTGACCTGGGATCTCTTGGGCATGGTCTCCATTTCTGATCCTGTGGAGCTGCCAGTTCTTAGGGGAGGGGCTGCTGGAGCTGCGTTAAAAAAAAAAAAAAAAATAAAATCCTTGGAAGCACCAGAACCCACCTTCAGGTTTGTGCCACATTCCCTTGTGTGTGGATGCATCTCCTCTGCTGTCCCTCTGCTGGTCCCTCCACCCTTCAGCCTCTGTGACCTTGCAAGTGCAGCCCAATCCGTGGCACAGCTGAAGCTGTGCTGAGTGCTGGGGCTGCTGCCACTGCTCTTTCCTCTCTTTCAAGCCCAGCTGGATCCCTTGCTCTCCCTTCCTCCCCTGCACATCACATCCTAACATTTGCCCTGAAATTACAGAGCTGCCTCAGAAGACATATGATGAGAGCAGCACAGAAGTCACACTGCTTTGTGAATTTGTTTTCACTGAGTGCCAGAGGACTGTAAAGCAGCACCAGTACAGGCTGCAAACTGATTTCCTTTGGAGGCACTGTGCCTGTGTATCAGAGAAATCCTACTTTGAACCTGGATATTAGGGCTGTGAATGTGCTCTGCTTCCCTACTAACTCCCCACCTCCCTGCAGCACTGTGCCTTGTCACAGTGGGATGTGCATTAATCACTGCTGTACTTCACCTGGAGCCTCATTAATAGGGTTTTGTTGAATAGAGAGAAAGCAAAACCCAGGTAGCTTTCAATTACAAATGCTCGGTGATGTGCATCCCAGCTTAGCCAGTGTGCTCTTTTCTTCCTTTCTTCCCTTTTTTTTTTTTTTTTTTTTTTTTTTTTTTTTTTTTTTTTTTTTTTTCTTCTTAGCTAAGGCATTTGGGTTTTTTACAGCACTTAATTGCCTTCATCAAGAGAGATGTTTAATTGTCGGTAATCACTGCCTGTCCACATGAATGAGCAAGGAGAACCACACCTATGCTGCTGAGGAGCCTGTGGCTGTGGCAGAAAAGCTCTAGGAATCACTTGCTGAGGGAACAAAAGCTCATGTTGCTGCAGTATTATGTTTGCTTCCATTCCCTCATTGTCTGAAATGTTTACTGAGCACAGCCATGCCTGTCTTGGAGGCTGGAACCAGATTTCCTCTCTTAATTCTCTTTCTTGCAATTAATTTCCTCTCTTCAGTCTCTTTCTTGCAATTCTCTGCTTTGCCTCAGGAATTGCAACACCCAGAAAGCAAAGTGGTGTTCACAGGTCCCATCAAGTTAAAATTTTGTGTGGTTGGGGTTTGTGGTTTGGGCATTTGTTTTTTGTTTTTTGTTTTTTTGTTTTGTTTTCGCTTGTTTGTTTGTTTTTTTGTTTGTTTGTTTTTGGGGTTTTTTTTCTGGTTTTTTTTGTTGTTGTGGGGTTTTTTGTGTGGTTTGTTTTGTTTGTTTTGTTTTGTTGTTTTTTTTTGATGATTCGGCCCGGCTCAGGTGTGACCCCACCTGCAGAGCTGCCCCAGCCCTGCCACAGCCCAGGGAGGAGCTGGAGCTGCTGCAGAGCCCAAGAGGAGGCAGCAGGATGAGCATGAGGATGGTAGCAGCTCTGCTGGCAGGAAAGGCTGGCACAGCTGGGATTGTTCACCTGCACAGGAGAAGCTTTGGCTGAGCTCAGTGTGGCCTTGCAGGGCCTGAAGGAGCTGCAGGAAACATGGAGAGAGACAATTCCCAAGGGATGGAGGGACAGCACACAGGGAATGGAGGGACAGACACAGGGAATGGAGGGACAACACACAGGGAATGGCTCCCACTGCCAGTGGGCAGGGCTGGGTGGGATATTGGGAATTAAGAATTGTCCTCTGGGAGAAGCTGGGATGGAATTCCCAGAGCAGCTGTGGCTGCCCCTGGATCCCTGGCAGTGCCCAAGGCCAGGTTGGACACTGGGTTGGAGAAGCTTGGGACAGTGGAAGGGGTCCCTGCCATAGAACTGGATGATTTTTAAGGTCTCTTCCAACCCAAACATTCCATGATTCTATGGTACTGTCACAGTACAGGTGACACCAATCACAACTGACCAGAGCTTTTCTTTGGAGTGTTATTTGAAAGAAATCATCACTTTTGTGTAGCAAACTTACTTCTCTGCTCTTTACAGAAATTCCTTCCACAGGAAAGGGTTAACGATGGAAGACTAGACCTGAAACCTCTCAGATGCAGAAATACTTCAGGAATTGCACAGCATTTGGGGTCACAGTCGCTGCTGCAGCCGAGGTCTGCTGGGGCTGGGGTTGCTGGGAAGCCAATTAGGAAGGATTTTTGTCTGGTTGCAGCAGCCTGGGGATTGCTTTAACCTGAGCTCAGCTGGCTTTGCATCCCCAGGGAGAGCATTCCTGCTCTGGATAGTGCCAACACACGTGTGCTGCCCATCCTCCTTACCTGGCTGTTCACAGCTGGCTGCAGGGGCTTGAAGAGGTTCAGCGAGGGAGAGGGAATGGGTTTTCTAGAACAAAATATTTTCTGTTTCTTTTTCCTACAGAGAATCAGACTGATCTCTGATGTGTGTCCTGGTTTTAACAAATTGTTGGGAAAAAACCCCTCCAAAATCATCTTTGTAGTGTTAATGATTCAGGCCTGACTTTATTCTTAGCCAGAGTTTGTGTCTGACCTCCCCACAGATGTAGACACAAAACTTTTATAATTTATTCATATATAGCAAACAAGGAAATTAATGCTCCTGCTTCTAAATAACTGTGTTGGTTTTGCAGGGCCTGTTTTTGCTGGCAGGGGAGCCATGGAGGTTGCTAGGAGAAGCTGCTAGAAGCTTCTGCCATGTCCAGCAGAGCTAATCCCTGATGGCTCTGAAGATGGACATGCTGCTGGGCCAAGGCTGGGCCATGGAGAGAAGCTAGAAATGCCTCTGTAATAGCATATTTAACAATAAAATAAAACCAAAGTGGACACGCACAGTTTTTTCCTAGCCAGAGAAGAGGAGGAGGTGAGAACATGTGAAGGGAACAATTTGGAGACACCAGGCTCAGTGGGAAAGGAAGGGCAGGATGTGCTCCAGGTGCTGGAGCCAAGATTCCTCTGCAGGCTGTGGTGAAACCATGGTGCAGCAGCTGAGCCCCTGCAGAGCATGGGGATGCACAAGGGTACAGAGATCCACCCACAGCCCGTGGGGATCCTGGAGGCTGGGGCTGAGCAGTCATTACACCCAGGGCACTGCCTGGGACTGAATGGAAAATCCATCAATGGCTGGGAGAGAAGCAATGAAATCTAGAGGCTCTGCTCTTGTGCATCACAAAATTTATTGGAAAGTACAAATTATTTGCTACTTCTACTTATTTATGATGTTTTAACTTCATTTATGGAATTCTAAATCATCCTTCTAATACTCCTTGTTATGCTGCTTCTTCTTCTTGCACATTTTATAACATTCTACTTAATATATTTCTCCTATGTATTTTAAAATTCTTATTCCTACTACACTTACATGGATTTGAAAATGATATTTCTTATTTCTATTCTTCTCCTACAGAGTTTTAAGTTCTAATTTCTCTTCTTCTATGTATTCCTGAATTCCTATCACGATTCTTCTTCTACGTATTGTTAAATTATTATTCCAATCTAAGTCTTATTCTTCTATGTGTCTTTAAATAATTTGTATTCCTCTTGTCTTTACCATCATCTTAACATTCTTCATTTCTAGCATGTTCATTTTCCTTTTCGTCTTCCTTTTCTTCATTGTGTTCATCTTCATCATTGCCTTTGTGGTCTTCATGTTCATCCTTGTCATCATCATCTTCATTGTCTCTTTGCCATCTCCATATTTTCCATGGTTGTGTTGAGTGGTGGCCTGCAGCTGACCTGGAGGCCTCACAGTTATAAAAGATTTCAACTTTATAACTGAATCTGTTAGATTCAGTAATTCCGTTGGTGATGTAACTGGGCTGGTGGGCCGTTTGGAGAGCAGGCCCAGGCCCTTGGAGGTTCAGCTGCTCTTGGCTGCTTGGCCGGGTGGAACGAGCTCGAGCAGTGACAATGACCCGCATGTGCCTTCTCAGCTACAGAAAGAGCCAAGGCCTCAGTAACGCTGGCTGTTGCTGCAATGCCTTTGGTGTGTGTGTGTCACATTCCTGCCTTGGACACATCACTGGGACACTGTTCCTGTTCCCGTTGGTGCCCGGTGCCAGAGAGCCGTGGGTGCTGCAGCCCTGCAGGGAGGGCAGCTCTGGAGCAATGGCTGCTGTCACTGCCGTGTCCGTGCTACTCCTCGGGCCGTGGCCTCAGGCAGGGACAGCGGAACAGCCCTCGCAGCGCCCGCAGCGCCCGCCTGAAGCGGGAGGGACGTTTCCCGGGGGCACACGGCTGCCCATGGAGGGCCTGGGCGGGAGAAGCCGCGTGTCCCACGGGGGCTTGGCCCTGCAGGGAGGCAGGTGAGGCACGGAGCGGCCCTGGGGCTGCACGGCTCCGCTTGCTGCTCCTCAACCCAGGCCTCTCGAGGGACTGGGCACTGGCAGCCCCTCTGCCACAGAATCTCTCCATTGGGCCTCTGCTTTATTTTCTTCTTGTGGCAGCTCCAGGATGCTCACCTCGTCCCACTCATTCCCCTCGTCTTCCTCTGGGGTTGAGGGCTCAGTGTGGCTGTCAACGTCACTGTTCTCTTGACTGTCCTCCATCACCTCACTGCCATCGCTGTCCCATCGGGCTATCTCTTGGCTGTCACTGTCTTCCCACTCCTTCACCTCTTGCTGGATCTCTCCATCTTCTTCCCACTCGTACAGCTCCAGCACTCTGACACTTTTTTTGCGTTTGTGCAGCTCTTCATGGGACTCATCGGGGCACTGGCAGATCTCCTGAACGCGCAGGCACACTCGATGTTGTAGTACTCTTGGCTCCTCCTGAATTCCCACCTGCAGATTTTTTGGACAGTGTGAACGTGCTGTTTGCTGGTCTCTGTCACGATCACATCTTCACATTGAGACTGCTCCTCGCTGCTGTGGCCTTTCAATATGAAAAGCTCCTCCTCCTCATGGCCTTCGCAGCAGCTGTGCTCACGGTCCATGGCAGCAAAGGGCCTCTCCTCCTCCTCAGTCTGTGTCTGTGCCAGGGCTGACCTGACACTGCCCGTGACCACTGCCCGCTGGACAAGGGACTGGCAGACCTGGAGTTGGAGTTGTTTTGTCCTTCTCAGTGTTGCTCTCTGTCGCTATGGAGTCGTACGCCAGACGGGTCCTGGAGCTGCTTCCTCCTCACAGAGCGGACGCTCCTGGGAAAAGGCGCTGAAGGCAGGGACGAGCCCCGGGCCCGGGCAGAGCCCTGAGGGACAGCCTGCTCCCCGGCCTCCCGCCGCACGCGGAGCCGCTGCCCACAAGGTCCTTGTGCAGCTGGGGCCAGGGTGCCCGTGCAAGGCCTTGGCCTCGCCTGGTGCCCCCTGCCCTGCTCAGCTCCCGGGCCCAACAAAGGCTGAAATCTGCACAAGGGGCGCGGCGAGAGCCTCCTGCGCTTCCCCGAGCCCAGGGGCGGCTGCTGCGCCCGGCCCGGGCCAATGGCCGAGCATGGCAGCCGCTCTCGCAGGTGTCCCCTGGGCTCTGCGGCGCCGCGGGGACAGAGCCCGGGGCCGGGGCTCGCTGCCTGCTGCCGGCAGGGCGCTGCCCAGGCTCCAAACGCTCCTGCAGCTCTGGCAGCCTCGGGCCCGAGCCCATCCCTGGGGAGCCTGGGCAGTGCCCTGCACCCTCTGCGGGGAGAACCTTGCCCTAAAATCCAACCTAAATCCCTCCTGGGCCATCTCCTGCCTCTCACTGGGTGCTGTCCCTGCACCATGGAACAGACACTGGGGCTGTTTTTACACTATTAATAAAATTTTATCAATTGTGAATTATTCAATTATTCCCTTTGTTCTTTTTACTTTTTTCCTTCTTGTCTTCTAATTTGTACTTTAAAGTTCCTATTGTTATTCTATCTCTGTTTATCTTTGCCCTGCTCTCCCCGCAGCAGGCTGAGCCCAGCCCCAGAGCTGCGCTGCTGCTGCAGTGCTGTGTGCGCTGCTCTGGCTCTTTGGCTGCACAGCCCCTGCAGCTGCTGCCACAGGGATGTGTCAGGAACAGCACAGAGCTGCTGCTGCCTCAGCTGGGGCTGCAGCGGGGAAACCCCTCCCGGCCTGCACAGGGTGCTCAGGGCAGGCAGGGCTGCTGAGAACACACCCGGCCGGGCTCCAGGGAATCAGCTCTGCGGGGATTTTGGAAGGAATTGTTCCCTGGGAGAGGGGGCAGGGCCTGGCACAGGGTGCCCAGGGAATTCATGTGACCGGGAAATTATCATAAATCAATATTACAATATATTGCATAATCATGTATTTGTATCACGTACTGTAATGAAAATACACAATATCTAATAAAAACAAATTTGCTAAGTTTTTTTTTTCTTCATTCAGTTTAATTTTCATTTCTGTATTCTTAAATTATCCTTCTTTTTATAATTGTCTTTCTTTCTACCTACTCTTCTTTGCTATTCTAACTACTTGTTGTATGCTATTCTAACTATTCTTCTCTGCTTCTTCTATGTGTTTCTTAATTCTTATCCCTATTCCTATTCCTATTCCTTTTCCTATTCCTAATCTTCTATGAATTCTTACATTCTTATGACTATCCTTCTTATATGCATTTTGAAATTATTCATGGTCTTCTCCCTATTCTTAGTCTTCCTCTCCATCGTCTTCATCTTCAACTGTGCTGTCGTAAACATCTTCTTCATTTTGTGTTCTTTTTCTTGGTCCTCATTGGCTTTGTTGTCAGTCTTGTCTTCATCTTCTTCCCTGTCTTCGTCTTCGCCTTCATTTTTTTTCTTCATTCCCTTCACCTTCATCTGCTTTGTCGTCATTGTTGTCTTCATATTCTTCATATGCTGGGCAAGGGGCTGCGTGGCCGGGAGTTGGGGTTTGCCTTGTCCTCATTCATCACTGCCGTGCTCTGCTGCAGAGGGACCCAGGGACCTCCTTCCTCCTGAGGGAGCAGCACCCACGGGAGAGATATGGGGGCTGCTTGTGTGCAATGGGACATGAAACAAACAGGGTTCAGTGTCTTGGGAGAAGAAAGGAAGTTTTTATTAAACTTGTGAGAGAGCCCAGGGACACCTGCGAGAGGCGGCTGCCATGCTCGCCATTGGCCCGGGCCGGGCGCAGCAGCCGCCCCTGGGCTCGGGGAAGCGCAGGAGGCTCTCGCCGCGCCCCTTGTGCAGCTGGGCCGGGTGCCCGTGCACGGCCCCGGCCTCGCCTGCTGCCCCTGCCCCGCTCGGCTCCCCGTGCCCGGCAAAGGCGCCCGGGCTGCGCTCGCTGCCCCCGGCTGGCGCTGCTGAAGGCAGGGACGAGCCCCGGGCCCGGGCAGAGCCCTGAGGGACAGCCCTGCTCCCCGGCCTCCCGCCGCACGCGGAGCCGCTGCCCACAAGGCCCTGGCACAGCCC
Source organism: Erithacus rubecula (assembly GCF_903797595.1). Lineage (NCBI taxonomy): Eukaryota > Metazoa > Chordata > Aves > Passeriformes > Muscicapidae > Erithacus > Erithacus rubecula. The sequence goes on along the minus strand of NC_136658.1, from coordinate 109,811,449 downwards.
CGGGGCCAATTTCTCGTGCCCTGGCCAGCGCAGCTGCAAGCCAGGGCTCTGCAGCCTGGGGCTGGGGCTGCCGTGTGCCAGCGGGGCCAAAGCCTCTCAGGGCTCTGGGCACAGCAGGGGCCACGAGGCCACGAGTCCGGGGCTGCTCCCAGCCAGTTCCTGCTGCTCCACTGCTCCTGGGTGCCGGGGGTGGCCCTTGGTGACACGGCGCTTCGGGTCATGGCCCTTTGTGATGTGGGACATGATGGTGGCCACAGACCATTGTGACATCAGGGAGGCCCCACCCTGGCCTGGGGTATTTAAGGGGCGCAGAGGCCTGGAGTGCTCAGTCCCAGGAGCGCCGCTCTGCGAGGAGGAAGCAGCTCCCAGGACCCGTCAGCGTTTGAGGACGGTTACAAATATTGAGAAGATGGACAAGAAGCCCAACTCCCAGGCCACCCAAGGCCCACGGCTGAGCCTGCGGAGGAGGCCAACAACAATGGAAGAGGAAGGTAGGGGAGGCCAGCGGATGGAGAGGGCCAGGATCTTTGCCCTGCCAAGGGAGTCGTCTCCATTCCACACCTCATCCTCATCCTCCTCCTCACTGGTGCCCATCAAGCTGCCACCAGTGCACCCTGGGCAGCCAAAGGTGGGTCCCTAAAATCTTCATCCCCTCACAGACCCAGAGGTTCAGCCCTGGCAGCCGCAGACAGCACCAGTCTCTGAGGAGGAAGCAGATGCCTGGATCGCTCTGAACTTGAGGGTAGAAAAATTTCTAGAGAAGATGGAGAAGATGAAGGAGAAGGAGAAGAAGCCCAAAGCCCAGGTGACCCAAGGCCCACTGCTGAGCCTGCGGAGGAGGCCGAGAACAACGGAAGAGGAAGGTAGGGGAGGCCAGCGGATGGAGAGGGCCAGGATCTTTGCCCTGCCAAGGGAGCCATCTCCATCCCACACATCCTCCACATCCTCCCCTCCCTGGTGCCCCTCAAGCTGCCACCAGTTCACCCTGGGCAGACAAAGGTGGACCCAGAAATTTTCACCCTCTCATGGTCCCAGAGGTGCAGCCCCGTGCGGCCGCAGACAGCGCCGCAGGGCAGCCGCAGCCAGGCCCTGTCCCTCTGTGGGGACACGCTGCCACCGCTGCCACTTGTGCCACGGCCGCCAGCCCTGCCCCGCCTGCTGAGCCCCAGGGACACTGAGAGCCGGGGCACAGAGCTGGGCAGGGCAGGGGAGAAGGGGCCGCAGCCACACAGCCCGTGCCCAGGTGCTCCTGCCCCGCTCAGGGTGGCCCAGGAGGGCACAGCCGTGTGTCCCCGAGCTGGCAGCTGCTGCCTGTGCCACCCATCCCCACGGGGGCTGCAGCCATGGGGCGCAGCCTCCGGGGCACAGAGAAACAGAACGACAGCAAACGTTCCCAGGAGGAAAACAGAAGTTACAAGAGTCTCTTCCAAGTCATAGAAGAGATGGAGCACTTTCAAGGGGACAGCCAGAGTGATGAGGAGCTGTCCCCAGGGGAAGATGACAATGAGCTCTCTCCAGAGGACAGCCACACTGATCCAGATCTGTCCGAAGAGGAAGAGGCCATAGAGGTCACTCCCAGGGACAGCACGAATGACCACCAGCTGTCCCCAGTGGAAGAGGAAACTGAGGTTGGCCCAGAGGACACCACAAATGACCAGGAGCTGTCCCCTGTGGAAGATGACAATGACCTCTCTCCAGAGGACAGCACAACTGAGGAGCCGCTGTCCCCAATAGAAGAGGGCATTGAGCTCTCACCAGGGGACAGCGACAGTGAGCCAGAGCTGTCCGAAGAGGAAGTGGCCAGACAGGTCACTTCGGGGGACAGCACAAATGAAGAGGAGCTGTCCCAGGTGGAAGAGGCCCTCAATGCCATTCCAGGGGATAACCCAATTGATGTGGAGGTGTCCTCAGTGGAAAAGGGCATTGAGGTTATTCCAGAGGACAGCAGGTGTGACAAGGAGCTGTCCCCAGGGCAAAAGGACGTTGAGGTAATTTTGGCAAACACTACATGTGACCAGGAGCTGTTTGGAATGAAAGAGACCATTGTGGTCATTACAAAGGACAACCCAATTGTTGAGGAGCTGTCCCCAGTGGAAGAGGCCATGGAGGTCATTCCAGAGGACAGGACAAGGGACCAGCAGATGTTCAAATTTGCACAGGCCATTGAGCTCTTCCCAGGGGACAGCAAGAGTGACAAGGAGCTGTCCCCAGGTGAAGAAAACCATGAAGAAGAGCCATCCCAAGGGGAGAGTGAGTGGGACAAAGAGCTGCCCCAAGGGGATTACAATGAGATTGAAAAGATTTCCCCAGAAGGTGACAAATATGAAACAGAGCTGTGTTTTGGGGAAGACGCTCAAGACATGTTCCCACAGGAAGCAGATGACAATGGGCATCTCTCCCTGTGGGAAGAGCGTGAGCAGGAGGAGGTGATGAGGAGGGCCCTGCTCGGTAGTAGGGACAGAGGTTCAAACTCATCCCCTAAATTGAAAACAATGGGGACACGGAGCCCTCCCAGTGTCCTGCTCAATACTCCGGGCAGCAGCCAGGCTCAGCTCCCCATGATCCAGAACAGCCCCGGGGAGCCCCTGAGCCAGACTGTGCCGGAGCTGCAGGCGCCGGGGCAGCACCAGCAGCACCAGCAGCAGGAGCAGCAGCAGCAGCAGCAGCAGGAGCAGCAGCAGCAGCAGGAGCAGCAGGAGCAGCAGCAGCAGCAGGAGCAGCAGCAGCAGCAGCAGGAGCAGCAGCAGCAGGAGCAGCAGCAGCAGCAGCAGCAGCAGCAGCTGCAGGGTGCCCTGGAGCTCTGCAGTGCTGCAGGAAGGGCAGCAGCAGCTCCCCCAGAAAGGGAAGGCAGCTCCGTGCCTGCCCCGCACAGCCCCCCCAGGAAACGCCCCTCCCGCTTCAGGCGGGCGCTGCGGGCGCTGCGGGGGCTGCTCCGCTGGCCCTGCCTGCGGCCACCGCCCGAGGAGTGACACACACCCGGAGCATGGGGGAGACACGGCGACAAAATACACAAAGAAGACAAGGAAGATGAAGACAAAGACCAATAACGAAACGAAGAAGTACGAAGATGACATAGCAGATGAAGAAGACAAAGACAAAGAACAACAGGAAGACGAAGACTAAGAAGACAAAGACGGACAAGACTTATTGAAGAATACATAGAAGAATAGTAATAAGAATTTAGAAATACTTAGAAGAGGAAGAGTAATAGGAAGAAGAATAAGAATTTAAAAATATATTTAAGAAGAAGATGTAATAAGCATAAGGATTTAAAAATATGTAGAAGAAGGAATAAGAATAGGAATAAGAATACGAATAGGAATAGGGATAGCTATAGGAACACATATAAGAAATTAAAATTACATAGAAGAAGTGAAGAAGAAGGAGTAGTAAGAAGAATAACAATAGAAGAATAATTTAAGAATACAAAAATTAAAATAAATTTAAGGAATAAATAAATTAGCAAATTTATTAAATGAAGTACTGTGTATTTACATTACACTCTATGTTATAAAATCATGAATATACAAAATTTTGCAATCATGATCCATTAGAATGTCCCAACTCTGTTCCAGTTTATTTTTTCAATAAAGACAATAGTCTGTGTATTCCATGCCCTGCCTGTCCGAGGTGCTGCTGTGTCCCCTCAGTGCCGCTGGTCCCTGTGGGCAGCGGCTGCTCAGCCCCAGCGGCAGCGGGAGAGTTCCCGGCGGGCCGGCAGGGCAGGGCTGTCCCTGCTCTCTGCAGCAAAACGAAAAGGCGCCGCTGAGCCCGGCGGAGAGAGAGCTGTGCTGGAAGCGCTGTGCAGCAGGGCTGGGCAGGGGGCACAGCGCAGCCACCCCCAGCCCCGCTCGGTGCTGCCCGTGCCCAGGAGCCCGGCTGGCTGAGAAAGGCAGCGCCACTGGCCGAGGCTGAGCAGGGACGGCTGCTCCTTCCCAGGCTCGCTGCGGCTGCACAGGTGCTGCAAAGGCTCTTTCATTATTTATTATCCTTTTCAGCCCCATGTACAACAGCCTAGTGCCATCAGAAGTAATTGCCTTATCCTAAACAGTCTAAACCACTCGTTTCTTTCTGCCGAAGAGACTGTACCCCGTGTATTTCGCGTCCCATCGCACACCCCGGCCCCGGTATCTGCACAGGGGGTTTGTCCCGGGGCAGCCGTGTGGCGATGCTGCTGCAGCCGAGCCCAGCCCGTGGTGAAGCTCTGCGAGGGCATTTGGAAGGGCACGGACACCATTTGAGCGCCGTCTGTCTCTGCGCTCCGTGGTTGTGCTGCCCGTGCGGGCGGAGCGGGGCTGGCGGGAGCCGCGCTGCCCTCAGAGCCCCTGAGGGCGGCAGCGATGGCGGCGCCGCTCCCGCAGCACCCGGGCCCGGCCCAGCAGCCAAAGGTGGGACCCAGAAAACGTGAACAGTCATGCTCTCCCAGCCGAACATCGAGCAGCCGCAGGGCAGCCGCAGCCAGGCCCTGTCCCTCTGTGGGGACACGCTGCCACCGCTGCCACTTGTGCCACGGCCGCCAGCCCTGCCCCGCCTGCTGAGCCCCAGGGACACTGAGAGCCGGGGCACAGAGCTGGGCAGGGCAGGGGAGAAGGGGCCGCAGCCACACAGCCCCTGTCCCCCGCAGCCACACAGCCCCGTGCCCAGGGTGCTCCTGACCCCGCTCAGGGTGGCCCAGGAGGGCACAGCGCGTGTGTCCCCGAGCTGGCAGCTGCTGCCTGTGCCACCCATCCCCGCAGGGGCTGCAGCCATGGGGCACAGCCTCAGGGGCACAGGGCCAGACAAACAGGACAGTGACTGTGAGCTGTGCCAAGGGGAAAACAGCAAAACCAGGAGCTGTCAGAAGAACAGAAGACATTGAGCTCTTTGCCCATTGAGCTGTCCCCTGTGGAAGAGGACATCAAGCTCTCTCCAGAGGACAGCACAAATGACTGCGAGCTGTCACCATTGGAAGATGAGGAGCACTGCCCTGGCTGAGGGTATCCAAGGGCCACAGAGCCTTGGGTGCTTTGTCCCAGGAGAGCCGCTCTCTGAGGAAGAAGCAATTCCCGAATCCGCCTGCGCTAAGGAACGACAAAAATAACCGAGAAGATGGACAACAGGAACCCTAACTCGCAGCCCAGCCAAGGCCAACTGCTGAGCATGCAGACAGGGCCCAGGGTGAGGGATGAAGCAGGAAGGGGAGGCCAGAGCAAGGACAGGGCAAGGATCTTCACCCTCCCAAGGGAGCTCTGTCCCACCAGTGCACTTCGGGCAGCGCTTAACCGGGAGAGTTTTCTCTTTTCTCCCACTCCGTGCTGCCTTTATCTCGAACTTCCCAGCCCATGTGCACCATAGGGAACATGCACAGCCCTACCATGGCATCTCCCCTCACAGCCCCGCCATGGCATCTCCCCTCACAGCCCCACCATCTCCCCTCACAGCCCCAACATCTCCCCTCACAGCCCCGCCATGGCATCTCCCCTCACAGCCCCAACATCTCCCCTCACAGCCCCGCCATGGCATCTCCCCTCACAGCCCCACCATGGCATCTCCCCTCACAGCCCGGCCATGGCATCTCCCCTCACAGCCCCAACATCTCCCCTCACAGCCCCAACATCTCCCCTCACAGCCCCGCCATGGCATCTCCCCTCACAGCCCCAACATCTCCCCTCACAGTCCCGCCATGGCATCTCCCCTCACAGCCCCACCATCTCCCCTCACAGCCCAAACATCTCCCATCACAGCCCCACCATCTCCCCTCACAGCCCGAACATCTCCCCTCACAGCCCTGCCATGGCATCTCCCCTCACAGCCTCACCATGCCATCTCCCCTCACAGCCTCACCATTTCCCCTCACAGCTCCTTCCCGCCCCTCTCCATTCCCGCCCCCCGGCGCAGAGCGGGGCTGCCCGGGATCCTTCCCCTCCCTTCCCTCCCTCGCTCTCATCCTCCCTCCCTGCGTTCCTTCCTCATTCCCCCTCTCCGCGTCCTCTTTCCCCACTTCCCACCCCGTTCATGCCTCATTCAATCCCCGTTCTCGAGTCCCTGCCGTCATCCTCCCTTCCCTGTCCGTCCCTCCCTCCGTCCCCCTCTGTTCCCTCTCCTCTCTGCTTCCCAGCAACAAGGGACAGGACAAGAGCAAACGGCCTCAGGCTGGGCCAGGGAAGGCTCGGCTGGGACACCAGGGGCACTTGCTTCCTAGAAAGCGTGGTCAGGCCTTGGGAAGAGCTGCCTTGGGGGGTTGCATGTCCCCATCCCTGGAGGTGGCACTCAGTGGCCTGTGGAGAGTGACAAGGTGGGCATTGGGCAGAGCTGGGACTCCGTGTGCTGGGATGGCTTTTTCAAATTCAGGGATCCTGGGATTCTCTGAAAGTTATCCTAAAACAATGACAAACAGGGATGGGGCTTGGAGCCATCTGGGATAGTGGAAGGTGTCCCTGCCCATGTGTCACAATGCCATGAGGGAGAGATGGCTGTGCCCTAACTGAAGGACAAATGAGACCACCGGACAGCTACAGAGGCTTTTTTCAGCAATACAGATAGATTCTACAAGAAGTGTAAGGAAGGGAGAGAAAAAGAAAGAGGAAACACTGTGAGTGAGAGGGAGACCCAGAGCAGGAGATAATCAGCTGGAACTACATGAGCTGCAAGGTCCCTGCCAGCCCCAACCAGTCTGGCACTGTAGAAGTTGTACAGAATCCAGAAGTGACTCCACAGCTGCTTTCTGCTGAGCAGGCCCTGGGCAAGGACAGGGGAGTAGAGGGGTCAAGGCTTTAGCCCCAGGCCAGCTGCAAGTTCCTTCTGGAGAAAGTTTTGTGTGCAGAATGGCAGTGAGAACGCTGAGAAGAGCCTTGCAGCACCTGTGCAGCCGCAGCGAGCCTGGGAAGGAGCAGCCGTCCCTGCTCAGCCTCGGCCAGCGGCGCTGCCTTTCTCAGCCAGCCGGGCTCCTGGGCACGGGCAGCACCGAGCGGGGCTGGGGTGGCTGCGCTGTGCCCCTGCCCAGCCCTGCTGCACAGCGCTTCCAGCACAGCTCTCTCTCCGCCGGGCTCAGCGGCGCCTTTCGTTTGCTGCAGAGAGCAGGGACAGCCCTGCCCTGCCGGCCCCGCCGGGAACTCTCCCGCTGCCGCTGGGGCTGAGCAGCCGCTGCCCACAGGGACCAGCGGCACTGAGGGGACACAGCAGCACCTCGGACAGGCAGGGCATGGAATACACAGACTCTTGTCTTGTGTCTCACAAACCTTATTAGGAAATACACAAATTCTTCAGTAATTTGTGCATTTTCTGGGAAATTATAATGTATTCACTATAAAAAACATATTATATATTCATGGTTTTATATCACAGACTGTATATAAATATATGAGATATAATAAAAATAAAGAAATTTGCTAGTTTTATTTATTCATTCATGTTTATTTTCATTTCTGTATCCTGAAATTATTCTTATTTTTCTTATTCTCCTGTTTATAACTACTATTCTTTGCTATCTAACAACTGTTGTCCTTTTTCTTCTTTGCCATTCTAACTATTCTTCTCCACTTCTTCTATGTTTCTAAATTCTTCTTATATTCCTACTCATACTCCTATTCCTATTCCTATTCCTATTCTTATTCCTATTCCTATCCCTATTCCTATTCCTCTATTCTTCTATGAATTCTTTAATTCTTGCAACTGTTCCTCTCTTCTTAAACTCGTGACTATTCTTATGTCTCTTTTGAAATTATTCTTCTTTGTCTTCCCTGTAATCTTAATCTTCATCGTTATCGTCTTCTTCTGCTTCCTGGTCGTCATGTTCTTCGCTTTTGTCTTCGTCGCCTTCATCTTCATCTGCTTTGTCACTATCCTCGCGTTTCTTTCCTTCATCTTCTTCCTCCCCTGTTTCATTCCTGGGCCCGTGGCCTCAGGCAGCCACAGCAGAGCAGCCCCCGCAGCGCCCGCAGCGCGCGCCTGAAGCGGGAGGGGCGTTTCCCGGGGGCACACGGCTGCCCGGGGAGGGCCTGGGCTCCCGGCTGGGCAGGCCGGGGCCTGGGAGGGCTGTGCAAGGCAAGCCCAGAGCTCCCTTCCCTTTCTGGGGGAGCTGCTGCTTGCCTCTCTGCAGCCATGCTGAACGCCAGCCCCAGAGAGCTGCTGCTGCTGCTTCTGCTGCCCGCCAGCCCCACGGCCTTGGCCACCACCACGTCCCTGGGGATGAACCAGGCCATGGCCGCGCTGCTGCTGCTGCTGCGCTCCAGCTCTGGGGAGCCGCCGCTGCCCCGGCCCCAGGCCTCGGCTCCGGCCCCTTCAGGAGCTCCCTGCTGCTGCTGCTGCTGCCCCAGTGCCTGCTTCTCCAGCACAGCCTGGCTCAGGGGCTCCCTGGGGCTGTTCTGCCTCATGGAGAGCTGAGCCTGGCTGCTGGCTGGAGTATTGAACAGGACACTGAGCTGGCCCCGTGTCCCCAGTGATTGCAGCTCAGGTGAGGAGCTTGAATGGCAGTCCCTACCACCGAGCAGGGCCCTCCTCATCACCTCCTGTTCACATCCTTCCCACAGGGAGAGCTGTTTGTTGTCATTTGCTTCCCCTGGGGACATGTCTTGGCCATCACCATCTTCCCCAAAGCATGGAATTATTTCATATTTGACATCTGGGGAAAGCTTCTCATGCTCATAGTAATCCCCTTGGGGCAGTTGACCCTCGATAACCTCTTGCACTGGGGACAGCTCTTCATAAGATGGGTTGTCCTTTGGAAGGACCATGATGGTCTCTTCTGCTTGGAAGAGCTCCTGGTCACTCCAGCTGTCCTCTGAAATGACGTCAATGTCCTCTTCCTCTGAGGACATCTCCGCATCACTTGAGCTGTCCCCTGTAATGATATCGATGGCCCCTTCCACTGGGGACAGCTGCCGGTCACTTGAGCTGCCCTCTACACCAACTTCAGCGGCCAGCTCTGTGCCCCGGCTCTCAGTGTCCCTGGGGCTCAGCAGGCGGGGCAGGGCTGGTGGCCGTGGCACAGGTGGCAGCGGTGGCAGCGTGTGCCCACAGAGGGACAGGGCTCGTCTGAGGCTGCCCTGCAGCGCTGCCTGTGGCTGCCTGAGCTGCACCTCTGGGACCGTGAGGGGCCGGAGATTTCTGGGTCCCACCTCTGGCTGCTCGTGGTGCACCAGTGGCAGCTTGATGGGCAGCAGCGAGGAGGAGGATGAGGAGGAGGTGTGGAATGGAGACGGCTCCGTGGACAGAGAAAGGATCCTGGCCCTCTCCATCCGCTGGGCTCTCCTTCCTGCCTCATCCATCGCTCTGAACCTTCTCCTCAGGCTCAGCAATGGGCCTTGGGTGGACTGGGAGCGGAGGTTCTTCTCCATCTTCTCTGTAAGTTTGACTGTCCTCAAGCGCAGACAGGTCCAAGGAGCTGCTTCCTCCTCAGAGAATGGCTCTCCTTGGACTGAGCACTCCAGGCCTCTGCGCCCCTTAGATACCCCCAGGCCAGGGTGGGGCTCCCTGATGTCACAATGGTCTGTGGCCACCATCATGTCCCACATCACCAAGGGCCATGACACGAAGCGCCCGTGTCACCAAGGGCCACCCCCGGCACCCCAGGAGCAATGGAGCAGCAGGAACTGGCTGGGAGCAGCCCCGGACTCATGGCCTCGTGGCCCCTGCTGTGCCCAGAGCCCTGAGAGGCTTTGGCCCCGCTGGCACACGGCAGCCCCAGCCCCAGGCTGCAGAGCCCTGGCTGTGCAGCTGCGCCGGCCAGGGCACGAGCAATTGGCCCCGGGGCCGTGCCAGGGCCTTGTGGGCAGCGGCTCCGCGTGCGGCGGGAGGCCGGGGAGCAGGGCTGTCCCTCAGGGCTCTGCCCGGGCCCGGGGCTCGTCCCTGCCTTCAGCAGCGCCAGCCGGGGGGCAGCGAGCGCAGCCCGGGCGCCTTTGCCGGGCACGGGGAGCCGAGCGGGGCAGGGGCAGCAGGCGAGGCCGGGGCCGTGCACGGGCACCCGGCCCAGCTGCACAAGGGGCGCGGCGAGAGCCTCCTGCGCTTCCCCGAGCCCAGGGGCGGCTGCTGCGCCCGGCCCGGGCCAATGGCCGAGCATGGCAGCCGCTCTCGCAGGTGTCCCCTGGGCTCTGCGGCGCCGCGGGGACAGAGCCCGGGCCGGGGCTCGCTGCCTGCTGCCGGCAGGGCGCTGCCCAGGCTCCAAACGCTCCTGCAGCTCTGGCAGCCTCGGGCCCGAGCCCATCCCTGGGGAGCCTGGGCAGTGCCCTGCACCCTCTGCGGGGAGAACCTTGCCCTAAAATCCAACCTAAATCCCTCCTGGGCCAGCTCCAGCCGCTCACTGGGTGCTGTCCCTGCGCCACGGAACAGACACTGGGGCTGTTCTAACATTATTAATAAAATTTTATCATTTGTGAATTTTTCAATTATTCCCTTTGTTCTTTTTACTTTTTTCCTTCTTGTCTTCTAATTTGTACTTTAAAGTTCCTATTGTTATTCTATCTCTGTTTATCTTTGCCCTGCTCTCCCCGCAGCAGGCTGAGCCCAGCCCCAGAGCTGCGCTGCTGCTGCCAGTGCTGTGTGCGCTGCTCTGGCTCTTTGGCTGCACAGCCCCTGCAGCTGCTGCCACAGGGATGTGTCAGGAACAGCACAGAGCTGCTGCTGCCTCAGCTGGGGCTGCAGCGGGGAAACCCCTCCCGGCCTGCACAGGGTGCTCAGGGCAGGCAGGGCTGCTGAGAACACACCCGGCCGGGCTCCAGGGAATCAGCTCTGCGGGGATTTTGGAAGGAATTGTTCCCTGGGAGAGGGGGCAGGGCCTGGCACAGGGTGCCCAGGGAATTCATGTGACCGGGAAATTATCATAAATCAATATTACAATATATTGCATAATCATGTATTTGTATCACGTACTGTAATGAAAATACACAATATCTAATAAAAACAAATTTGCTAAGTTTTTTTTTTCTTCATTCAGTTTTATTTTCATTTCTGTATTCTTAAATTATCCTTCTTTTTATAATTGTCTTTCTTTCTACCTACTCTTCTTTGCTATTCTAACTACTTGTTGTATGCTATTCTAACTATTCTTCTCTGCTCCTTATATGTGTTTCTTAATTCTTATTCCTATTCCTATTCCTATTCCTGTTCCTATTCCTAATATTCTATGAATTCTTACATTCTTATGACTATCCTTCTTATATGCATTTTGAAATTATTCATGGTCTTCTCCCTATTCTTAGTCTTCCTCTCCATTGTCTTCATCTTCAACTGTGCTGTCGTAAACATCTTCTTCATTTTGTGTTCTTTTTCTTGGTCCTCATTGGCTTTGTTGTCAGTCTTGTCTTCATCTTCTTCCCTGTCTTTGTCTTCGCCTTCATTTTCTTCTTCATTCCCTTCACCTTCATCTGCTTTGTTGTCATTGTTGTCTTCATATTCTTCATATGCTGGGCAAGGGGCTGCGTGGCCGGGAGTTGGGGTTTGCCTTGTCCTCATTCATCACTGCCATGCTCTGCTGCAGAGGGACCCAGGGACCTCCTTCCTCCTGAGGGAGCAGCACCCACGGGAGAGATATGGGGGCTGCTTGTGTGCAATGGGACATGACACAAACAGGGTTCAGTGTCTTTGGGAGAAAGAAAGGAAGTTTTTATTAAACTTGTGAGAGAGCCCAGGGACACCTGTGAGAGCGGCTGCCATGCTCGGCCATTGGCCCGGGCCGGGCGCAGCAGCCGCCCCTGGGCTCGGGGAAGCGCAGGAGGCTCTCGCCGCGCCCCTTGTGCAGCTGGGCCGGGTGCCCGTGCACGGCCCCGGCCTCGCCTGCTGCCCCTGCCCCGCTCGGCTCCCCGTGCCCGGCAAAGGCGCCCGGGCTGCGCTCGCTGCCCCCGGCTGGCGCTGCTGAAGGCAGGGACGAGCCCCGGGCCCGGGCAGAGCCCTGAGGGACAGCCCTGCTCCCCGGCCTCCCGCCGCACGCGGAGCCGCTGCCCACAAGGCCCTGGCACGGCCCCGGGGCCAATTGCTCGTGCCCTGGCCAGCGCAGCTGCACAGCCAGGGCTCTGCAGCCTGGGGCTGGGGCTGCCGTGTGCCAGCGGGGCCAAAGCCTCTCAGGGCTCTGGGCACAGCAGGGGCCACGAGGCCACGAGTCCGGGGCTGCTCCCAGCCAGTTCCTGCTGCTCCACTGCTCCTGGGGTGCCGCGGGTGGCCCTTGGTGACACGGGCGCTTCGTGTCATGGCCCTTTGTGATGTGGGACATGATGGTGGCCACAGACCATTGTGACATCAGGGAGCCCCACCCTGGCCTGGGGGTATTTAAGGGGCGCAGAGGCCTGGAGTGCTCAGTCCCAGGAGCGCCGCTCTGCGAGGAGGAAGCAGCTCCCAGGACCCGTCAGCGTTTGAGGACGGTTACAAATATTGAGAAGATGGACAAGAAGCCCAACTCCCAGTCCACCCAAGGCCCACAGCTGAGCCTGCGGAGGAGGCCAACAACAATGGAAGAGGAAGGTAGGGGAGGCCAGCGGATGGAGAGGGCCAGGATCTTTGCCCTGCCAAGGGAGTCGTCTCCATCCCACACCTCATCCTCATCCTCCTCCTCACTGGTGCCCATCAAGCTGCCACCAGTGCACCCTGGGCAGCCAAAGGTGGGTCCCTAAAATCTTCATCCCCTCACAGACCCAGAAGTGCAGCCCTGGCAGCTGCAAACAGCACCAGTCTCTGAGGAGGAAGCAGATGCCTGGATCGCTCTGAACTTGAGGGTAGAAAAATTTCTAGAGAAGATGGAGAAGATGAAGGAGAAGGAGAAGAAGCCCAAAGCCCAGGTGACCCAAGGCTCACTGCTGAGCCTGCGGAGGAGGCCGAGAACAACGGAAGAGGAAGGTAGGGGAGGCCAGCGGATGGAGAGGGCCAGGATCTTTGCCCTGCCAAGGGAGCCATCTCCATCCCACACATCCTCCACATCCTCCTCCTCCCTGGTGCCCATCAAGCTGCCACCAGTTCACCCTGGGCAGACAAAGGTGGGACCCAGAAATTTTCACCCTCTCATGGTCCCAGAGGTGCAGCCCCGGCGGCCGCAGACAGCGCCGCAGGGCAGCCGCAGCCAGGCCCTGTCCCTCTGTGGGGACACGCTGCCACCGCTGCCACTTGTGCCACGGCCGCCAGCCCTGCCCCGCCTGCTGAGCCCCAGGGACACTGAGAGCCGGGGCACAGAGCTGGGCAGGGCAGGGGAGAAGGGGCCGCAGCCACACAGCCCCTGTCCCCCGCAGCCACACAGCCCCGTGCCCAGGGTGCTCCTGCCCCCGCTCAGGGTGGCCCAGGAGGGCACAGCGCGTGTGTCCCCGAGCTGGCAGCTGCTGCCTGTGCCACCCATCCCCGCAGGGGCTGCAGCCATGGGGCACAGCCTCAGGGGCACAGGGCCAGACAAACAGGACAGTGACTGTGAGCTGTGCCAAGGGGAAAACAGCAAAACCAGGAGCTGTCAGAAGAACAGAAGACATTGAGCTCTTTGCCCATTGAGCTGTCCCCTGTGGAAGAGGACATCAAGCTCTCTCCAGAGGACAGCACAAATGACTGCGAGCTGTCACCATTGGAAGATGAGGAGCACTGCCCTGGCTGAGGGTATCCAAGGGCCACAGAGCCTTGGGGTGCTTTGTCCCAGGAGAGCCGCTCTCTGAGGAAGAAGCAATTCCCGAATCCGCCTGCGCTAAGGAACGACAAAAATAACCGAGAAGATGGACAACAGGAACCCTAACTCGCAGCCCAGCCAAGGCCAACTGCTGAGCATGCAGACAGGGCCCAGGGTGAGGGATGAAGCAGGAAGGGGAGGCCAGAGCAAGGACAGGGCAAGGATCTTCACCCTCCCAAGGGAGCTCTGTCCCACCAGTGCACTTCGGGCAGCGCTTAACCGGGAGAGTTTTCTCTTTTCTCCCACTCCGTGCTGCCTTTATCTCGAACTTCCCAGCCCATGTGCACCATAGGGAACATGCACAGGCCTACCATGCCATCTCCCCTCACAGCCCCGCCATGGCATCTCCCCTCACAGCCCCACCATCTCCCCTCACAGCCCCAACATCTCCCCTCACAGCCCCGCCATGGCATCTCCCCTCACAGCCCCACCATGGCATCTCCCCTCACAGCCCGGCCATGGCATCTCCCCTCACAGCCCCAATATCTCCCCTCACAGCCCTGCCATGGCATCTCCCCTCACAGCCCCACCATGGCATCTCCCCTCACAGCTCCAACATCTCCCCTCACAGCCCGAACATCTCCCCTCACAGCCCCGCCATGGCATCTCCCCTCACAGCCCGGCCATGGCATCTCCCCTCACAGCCCTGCCATGGCATCTCCCCTCACAGCCTCACCATGCCATCTCCCCTCACAGCCTCACCATTTCCCCTCACAGCTCCTTCCCGCCCCTCTCCATTCCCGCCCCCCGGCGCAGAGCGGGGCTGCCTGGGATCCTTCCCCTCCCTTCCCTCCCTCACTCTCATCCTCCCTCCCTGCGTTCCTTCCTCATTCCCCCTCTCCGCGTCCTCTTTCCCCACTTCCCACCCCGTTCATGCCTCATTCAATCCCCGTTCTCGAGTCCCTGCCGTCATCCTCCCTTCCCTGTCCGTCCCTCCCTCCGTCCCCCTCTGTTCCCTCTCCTCTCTGCTTCCCAGAAACAAGGGACAGGACAAGAGCAAACGGCCTCAGGCTGGGCCAGGGAAAGGCTCGGCTGGGACACCAGGGGCACTTGCTTCCTAGAAAGTGTGGTCAGGCCTTGGGAAGAGCTGCCTTGGGGGGTTGCATGTCCCCATCCCTGGAGGTGGCACTCAGTGGCCTGTGGAGAGTGACAAGGTGGGCATTGGGCAGAGCTGGGACTCCGTGCGCTGGGATGGCTTTTTCAAATTCAGGGATCCTGGGATTCTCTGAAAGTTATCCTAAAACAACGACAAACAGGGATGGGGCTTGGAGCCATCTGGGATAGTGGAAGGTGTCCCTGCCCATGTGTCACAATGCCATGAGGGAGAGATGGCTGTGCCCTAACTGAAGGACAAATGAGACCACCGGACAGCTACAGAGGCTTTTTTCAGCAATACAGATATGATTCTACAAGAAGTGTAAGGAAGGGAGAGAAAAAGAAAGAGGAAACACTGTGAGTGAGAGGGAGACCCAGAGCAGGAGATAATCAGCTGGAACTACATGAGCTGCAAGGTCCCTGCCAGCCCCAACCAGTCTGGCACTGTAGAAGTTGTACAGAATCCAGAAGCGACTCCACAGCTGCTTTCTGCTGAGCAGGCCCTGGGCAAGGACAGGGGAGTAGAGGGGGCAAGGCTTTAGCCCCAGGGCCAGCTGCAAGTTCCTTCTGGAGAAAGTTTTGTGTGCAGAATGGCAGTGAGAACGCTGAGAAGAGCCTTTGCAGCACCTGTGCAGCCGCAGCGAGCCTGGGAAGGAGCAGCCGTCCCTGCTCAGCCTCGGCCAGCGGCGCTGCCTTTCTCAGCCAGCCGGGCTCCTGGGCACGGGCAGCACCGAGCGGGGCTGGGGTGGCTGCGCTGTGCCCCTGCCCAGCCCTGCTGCACAGCGCTTCCAGCACAGCTCTCTCTCCGCCGGGCTCAGCGGCGCCTTTCGTTTGCTGCAGAGAGCAGGGACAGCCCTGCCCTGCCGGCCCCGCCGGGAACTCTCCCGCTGCCGCTGGGGCTGAGCAGCCGCTGCCCACAGGGACCAGCGGCACTGAGGGGACACAGCAGCACCTCGGACAGGCAGGGCATGGAATACACAGACTATTGTCTTGTGTCTCACAAACCTTATTAGGAAATACACAAATTCTTCAGTAATTTGTGCATTTTCTGGGAAATTATAATGTATTCACTATAAAAACATATTATATATTCATGGTTTTATATCACAGACTGTATATAAATATATGAGATATAATAAAAATAAAGAAATTTGCTAGTTTTATTTATTCATTCATGTTTATTTTCATTTCTGTATCCTGAAATTATTCTTATTTTTCTTATTCTCCTGTTTATAACTACTATTCTTTGCTATCTAACAACTGTTGTCCTTTTTCTTCTTTGCCATTCTAACTATTCTTCTCCACTTCTTCTATGTTTCTAAATTCTTCTTAAATTCCTACTCATACTCCCTATTCCTATTCCTATTCCTATTCCTATTCCTATTCCTATTCCTATTCCTATTCCTATTCCTATCCCTATTCCTATTCCTCTATTCTTCTATGAATTCTTCAATTCTTGCAACTATTCCTCTATTGTTAAACTTGTGACTATTCTTATGTCTCTTTTGAAATTATTCTTCTTTGTCTTCCCTGTAATCTTAATCTTCATCATTATCGTCTTCTTCTGCTTCATAGTCGTAATGTTCTTCGCTTTTGTCTTCATCGCCTTCGTCTTCATCTGCTTTGTCACTATCCTCGCGTTTCTTTCCTTCATCTTCTTCCTCCCCTGTTTCATTCCTGGGCCCGTGGCCTCAGGCAGCCACAGCAGAGCAGCCCCCGCAGCGCCCGCAGCGCGCGCCTGAAGCGGGAGGGGCGTTTCCCGGGGGCACACGGCTGCCCGGGGAGGGCCTGGGCTCCCGGCTGGGCAGGCCGGGGCCTGGGAGGGCTGTGCAAGGCAAGCCCAGAGCTCCCTTCCCTTTCTGGGGGAACTGCTGCTTGCCTCTCTGCAGCCATGCTGAACGCCAGCCCCAGAGAGCTGCTGCTGCTGCTTCTGCTGCCCGCCAGCCCCACGGCCTTGGCCACCACCACGTCCCTGGGGATGAACCAGGCCATGGCCGCGCTGCTGCTGCTGCTGCGCTCCAGCTCTGGGGAGCCGCCGCTGCCCCGGCCCCAGGCCTCGGCTCCGGCCCCTTCAGGAGCTCCCTGCTGCTGCTGCTGCTGCCCCAGTGCCTGCTTCTCCAGCACAGCCTGGCTCAGGGGCTCCCTGGGGCTGTTCTGCCTCATGGAGAGCTGAGCCTGGCTGCTGGCTGGAGTATTGAACAGGACACTGAGCTGGCCCCGTGTCCCCAGTGATTGCAGCTCAGGTGAGGAGCTTGAATGGCTGTCCCTACCACCGAGCAGGGCCCTCCTCATCACCTCCTGCTGACATCCTTCCCACAGGGAGAGCTGTTTGTTGTCATTTGCTTCCCCTGGGGACATGTCTTGGCCATCACCATCTTCCCCAAAGCATGGAATTATTTCATATTTGACATCTGGGGAAAGCTTCTCATGCTTATAGCAATCCCCTTGGGGCAGTTGACCCTCGATGACCTCTTGCACTGGGGACAGCTCTTCATCAGATGGGTTGTCCTTTGGAAGGACCATGATGGTCTCTTCTGCTTGGAAGAGCTCCTGGTCACTCCAGCTGTCCTCTGAAATGACGTCAATGTCCTCTTCCTCTGAGGACATCTCCGTATCCCTTGAGCTGTCCCCTGTAATGATATCGATGGCCCCTTCCACTGGGGACAGCTGCCGGTCACTTGAGCTGCCCTCTACACCAACTTCAGCGGCCAGCTCTGTGCCCCGGCTCTCAGTGTCCCTGGGGCTCAGCAGGCGGGGCAGGGCTGGTGGCCGTGGCACAAGAGGCAGTGGTGGCAGCGTGTCCCCACAGAGGGACAGGGCTCGTCTGAGGCTGCCCTGCAGCGCTGCCTGTGGCTGCCTGAGCCGCACCTCTGGGACCGTGAGGGGCCGGAGATTTCTGGGTCCCACCTCTGGCTGCTCGTGGTGCACCGGTGGCAGCTTGATGGGCAGCAGCGAGGAGCAGGATGAGGATGAGGTGTGGAATGGAGACGGCTCCGTGGACAGAGAAAGGATCCTGGCCCTCTCCATCCGCTGGGCTCTCCTTCCTGCCTCATCCATAGCTCTGAACCTTCTCCTCAGGCTCAGCAATGGGCCTTGGGTGGACTGGGAGTGGAAGTTCTTCTCCATCTTCTATGTAAGTTTGACTGTCCTCAAGCGCAGACAGGTCCAAGGAGCTGCTTCCTCCTCAGAGAATGGCTCTCCTTGGACTGAGCACTCCAGGCCTCTGCGCCCCTTAAATACCCCCAGGCCAGGGTGGGGCTCCCTGATGTCACAATGGTCTGTGGCCACCATCATGTCCCACATCACCAAAGGCCATGACACAAAGCGCCCGTGTCACCAAGGGCCACCCCCGGCACCCCAGGAGCAGTGGAGCAGCAGGAACTGGCTGGGAGCAGCCCCGGACTCATGGCCTCGTGGCCCCTGCTGTGCCCAGAGCCCTGAGAGGCTTTGGCCCCGCTGGCACACGGCAGCCCCAGCCCCAGGCTGCAGAGCCCTGGCTGTGCAGCTGCGCTGGCCAGGGCACGAGCAATTGGCCCCGGGGCCGTGCCAGGGCCTTGTGGGCAGCGGCTCCGCGTGCGGCGGGAGGCCGGGGAGCAGGGCTGTCCCTCAGGGCTCTGCCCGGGCCCGGGGCTCGTCCCTGCCTTCAGCAGCGCCAGCCGGGGGCAGCGAGCGCAGCCCGGGCGCCTTTGCCGGGCACGGGGAGCCGAGCGGGGCAGGGGCAGCAGGCGAGGCCGGGGCCGTGCACGGGCACCCGGCCCAGCTGCACAAGGGGCGCGGCGAGAGCCTCCTGCGCTTCCCCGAGCCCAGGGGCGGCTGCTGCGCCCGGCCCGGGCCAATGGCCGAGCATGGCAGCCGCTCTCGCAGGTGTCCCCTGGGCTCTGCGGCGCCGCGGGGACAGAGCCCGGGGCCGGGGCTCGCTGCCTGCTGCCGGCAGGGCGCTGCCCAGGCTCCAAACGCTCCTGCAGCTCTGGCAGCCTCGGGCCCGAGCCCATCCCTGGGGAGCCTGGGCAGTGCCCTGCACCCTCTGCGGGGAGAACCTTGCCCTAAAATCCAACCTAAATCCCTCCTGGGCCAGCTCCAGCCGCTCACTGGGTGCTGTCCCTGCGCCACGGAACAGACACTGGGGCTGTTCTAACATTATTAATAAAATTTTATCATTTGTGAATTTTTCAATTATTCTCTGTGTCTTTTTACTTTTTTCCTTCTTGTCTTCTAATTTGTACTTTAAAGTTCCTATTGTTATTCTATCTCTGTTTATCTTTGCCCTGCTCTCCCCGCAGCAGGCTGAGCCCAGCCCCAGAGCTGCGCTGCTGCTGCAGTGCTGTGTGCGCTGCTCTGGCTCTTTGGCTGCACAGCCCCTGCAGCTGCTGCCACAGGGATGTGTCAGGAACAGCACAGAGCTGCTGCTGCCTCAGCTGGGGCTGCAGCGGGGAAACCCCTCCCGGCCTGCACAGGGTGCTCAGGGCAGGCAGGGCTGCTGAGAACACACCCGGCCGGGCTCCAGGGAATCAGCCTGAGGGGATTTTGGAAGGAATTGTTCCCTGGGAGGGAGGGCAGGGCCTGGCACAGGGTGCCCAGAGAATTCCCGTGACCGGGAAATTATCATGCACCAAAATTACAGCATATTGTATCTTCATGTTTTTGTATCACGTAATGTAATATACATACAAAATATGTAATAAAAACAAATTTGCTCGTTTATTTTATTCATTAAGTTTTATTTTCTTCTTGTAACTTTAAATTATTCTTCTTTTCTTGTTCTCCTTGTTTCTAACTACTCTTCTTTGCTATTATAACTACTTCAACTTGTCAGCTATTCTATCTATTCTTCTTTCTTTTTCTACATGTTTCTAAATTCTTATTCTAACTCCTAGTGCTTCTCCTAGTGCTTCTCCTAGTGCTTCTCCTATTCCTATTCCTATTCTTATTCCTATTCCTATTCCTATTCCTATTCCTATTCCTATTCCTATTCCTATTCCTATTCCTATTCCTATTTCTATTCCTATTCCTATTCCTATTCTTCTCTTCGATTAATTCCTAAATTCGTATGACCATTCTTCTGTTTTTAAGTCCATATAACTACTCTTCTCCTATGTATTTTGAAATAATTTTGTGTCTTCTCCAGATTCATAGTCTTCATATTCATCGTGTTTGTCTTCATCTGCTTTGTCATCAAATTTTTTTACTTTGTCTTTTTCTTCTACTTCATCTTCATCTTCATCTGCTTTGTCATCACTGTTGTCTTTATGTTCATCATCTTCGTCTTTGCCTTCCTTCTCTTCTTCATTCTCGTCATCTTCAACTGCCTTGTCGTCCTTGTCGTCTTCATATTCTTCATCCTCTTCATCTTCCTTTTCTCCTCCATGCCCCTGCGCTGACCGGAGCAGCTGCTGCTGCGACACCAGAGGAGCGGGACCGGTGGGAGCAGGGCCGTCCCGTTCCAGCCCCAGCCTGGGGGAGCCGAGCCGGGCAGGGAAAGCACAGCCAGAGACTCCATGCCAGCTGCTGGGTGTGCCTGCACAGGAGGGCAGAGCCACAGGGCCACCAGGGCTGAGCCTCCTGCTGCACGGAGCTGCTCCTCATCTCCCTCAGTCCTGGGCCCGTGGCCTCAGGCAGGGACAGCGGAACAGCCCCCGCAGCGCCCGCAGCGCCCGCCTGAAGCGGGAGGGACGTTTCCCGGGGGCACACGGCTGCCCATGGAGGGCCTGGGCGGGAGAAGCCGCGTGTCCCACGGGGGCTTGGCCCTGCAGGGAGGCAGGTGAGGCACGGAGCGGCCCTGGGCTGCACGGCTCCGCTTGCTGCTCCTCAACCCAGGCCTCTCGAGGGACGGGCACTGGCAGCCCCTCTGCCACAGAATCTCTCCATTGGGCCTCTGCTTTATTTTCTTCTTGTGGCAGCTCCAGGACGCTCACCTCGTCCCACTCATCCCCCTCGTCTTCCTCTGGGGTTGAGGGCTCAGTGTGGCTGTCAACGTCACTGTTCTCTTGACTGTCCTCCATGACCTCACTGCCATCGCTGTCCCATCGGGCTATCTCTTGGCTGTCACTATCTTCCCACTCATTCACCTTTTTCTGGATCTCTCCATCTTCTTCCCACTCATACAGCTCCTGCACTCTGATGCTTTGTTTGCGTTTGTGCAGCTCTTCATGGGACTCATCGGGGCACTGGCAGATCTCCTGAACGCGCAGGCACACCTCGATGTTATAGTACTCTTGGCTCCTCCTGGCTTCAGACCGGAAAATTTTCTGGACTGTGAGAACATGCTGTTTGGAGGCCTCTGTCACGATGACATCTACCCATTGAGACTGCTCCTCGCTGCTATGGCCTTTCAATATGAAAAGCTCCTCCTCCTCATGCCCTTCGCAGCAGCTGTGCTCACGGTCCATGGCAGCAAAGGGCCTCTCCTCCTCCTCAGTCTGTGTCTGTGCCAGGGCTGACCTGACACTGCCCGTGACCACTGCCCGCTGGACAAGGGACTGGCAGACCTGGACTTGGAGTTCCCTTTGTTCTGGTCAATGTCGCTCTCTGTCACTATCACCGTCGTTTGCAGACAGGTCCAAGGAACTGCTTCCTCCTCAGAGAATGGCTCTCCTTGGACTGAGCACTCCAGGCCTCTGCGCCCCTTAAATACCCCCAGGCCAGGGTGGGGCTCCCTGATGTCACAATGGTCTGTGGCCACCATCATGTCCCACATCACAAAGGGCCATGACACGAAGCGCCCGTGTCACCAAGGGCCACCCGCGGCACCCCAGGAGCAGTGGAGCAGCAGGAACTGGCTGGGAGCAGCCCCGGACTCGTGGCCTCGTGGCCCCTGCTGTGCCCAGAGCCCTGAGAGGCTTTGGCCCCGCTGGCACACGGCAGCCCCAGCCCCAGGCTGCAGAGCCCTGGGTGTGCAGGCCTGGAGCAGGCCCAGCCTTGGGGACAGTTTTGGTTTTGCAGGGCCTGATTCTTGACAGTGAGGGCCCCACAGAGGTGTCTGCTTTGTGAATCTGCTGCAAGCTTCTACCATGTCAAGCAGAGCCAATTCCTGATGGATCTGAAGATGGACACGCTGGTGGTCGAGGCTGGACCATGGAGTGGGGTTGGGAAATCCTCTGTTAGGACATATTAAAGATGAGAATTGACATAAAAAAAATGTGGCACACAGAGTTTTTTCCTGCCCAGGGAAGAAGGGGAAAGTAGAACATATGAGGGAAGCAATGTGGAGAC
Organism: Erithacus rubecula; assembly: GCF_903797595.1. Classification (NCBI taxonomy): domain Eukaryota; kingdom Metazoa; phylum Chordata; class Aves; order Passeriformes; family Muscicapidae; genus Erithacus; species Erithacus rubecula. The sequence goes on along the minus strand of NC_136658.1, from coordinate 109,789,539 downwards.
ACCAGGGTCAGTGGAGTTCCCAGGCAGGAGCTGCTCCAGGAGGTGGAGCTGAGATTCCTCTGCAGCCGTGCTGATCACCATGCTGAAGCAGCTGTGCCCTTGCAGCTTCTCATCTCATCCTCCAATGCTCTTCAGACTCAAGTTGTGGGGAGCAACCTATCCTACATGGACTGTTAACAACACGAAGAAAAATGGCTTTCTTGGATTGTCTTCAAATATCATGAATTTTATACCTTGTTATATAATCTCTCGGATTATCACTGATCATTTTTGTCAGGATTGCTGTTCTTGAGAGTGCTGGAGAAGTTCATGCAGCACTGTCTTTTGTAGGAGGGACCCCATGGTCTCATAGGGAAGTGGAAAAAAAATCTCAGTGATGAACTGACCAAAACCCCCATTTCCTGTCTCCCTGTGCTGTCGTTGGGAAGGATAGAGGGGCTGGGGAGGGAAAGATATTTTCAGTGCTTATTTTACCTCTCATTATCCTTCTCTGATTGTGTTAGCAATAAATTCACTTTGTACCTCTAAGCTGTGCTTGTTTTACCCTTTGTGTGTTTTCTCCCAGTCCTTATGTCAACTCATGAAGCCTTTGTTAAATTTTCTCTTTTCTGCCCAGCTGTGGCAGAGTGAGTGAGCAGCTTTTGTTGGTGCCTGGCATTTGGCCAGTGTCAAACCACAACAATAACACAATTCTCTTCAATTAATTAGTATTCTAACTCTGTTGGTTATTGATTTCTCACTTCTTATGCTAATTAGTGCACAGTTTTAATATATTTTTCTGACTTTCCAATGCATACACTGAGTCTTCCTTAGTCTCTTCTTTGTCTTCTGGTTTCTGTAAAATGTCCTTATGGTCCATAAATTCTGCATTCCAGGTGTCCAACCTTGATAATACATCTTTCTCTCAGGATTTGTTCATTGAAGCACATCAGAGTTAGTTTATCAAAATTTCCAAGTTGTAATTTTCCCAAGGTGTGCTCCTACAAAAGGAGCTTATGACAACTTGGCTAAATGTTGTCTAAAAGTTATGTAAGGCTAAAACACTGCTTTTAATTAATACACTGGTTATGATTAATTGCAAATAATTCATTAGAATGTAATTAAAACCATTGATTTAAATAACAAAAAAAAACCAAAAAAACCCCAAAAAAACCCACAAAAAAACCCCCCAGCAGTTATTTCCAACCCCAAACTTTCAGGCTTTGCAGTGAGAACAAGGCCATGAGGATGACAGAAATTCATGGATTTGGGTATCCAGTTAGAATTTGTGTATGTTTTCTAAGGAGATTCACCTGGCTCCACATCAAACACAGATTGTCCCTGAGGAAGTTGTTTGTGTGATATATCATGGTTTTCAACTGATCCTGCTTGTGGTTTTGGCTCTTACTAAATGTCTCCTTGGTAGACAAATAATAGCATCAATATCCTTTCCTGTTTGCCTTGAAATAAAGATTGAGGAGAGCACCACAAAATAATACAGGAGTGTAGCAAAGCAAAACACTACTCCAAAATAAAGAGTACTGTAAAGAAAGGCAGAAAGGAGTTTGAAAACCTTAAAAAAAGGACTGCACAGTGAAACAAACACTCTGGTATTTAAGATGGAACAGATTTCAAAAACTCAGCAAAAGCAGCCAGAATAATCTGCAGGAAGGTGTTATTAACATTTAGAACTTAGGGTTGATAATTCAACTGTGTAAGGGCAGCACATCAAGGTATATAATTAGATGTCCTAATAGAGGGTTTGACTGATTGCCACAGGCAGCAACACAACTGAGATGGTGCCACTGTAAGACTGGGGTCTCTCTGCTCTCTACACTCTGTTTTTCTGGCTTTGCTTCCTACCTGTTGTGAAATTGTAGGTTTGGATTTGGTTTAATTGCTGGGTTTAGACCTTCCCGCACCTCCCCATGAACAGAAGCATTTTGCACGATTTTCTGGAATATCTGGACATAAGGAAGACAAAAAGAGCTCTAAAAGCAATTTCAGGGTACAACAAGAACTGCTCAGGTGACACAAGAGGCTGTACAAAATTTGGAGAAAGGAAAAGACAGACTTGGTACTGAAGAAGGCAGGAAGAAAAGATAATTGGAAAGCTGTAGAAAGGAAACAGTTGTGTAGACTTTACACTTCTGAATTTACACGTTATCCTTGGATATGCGGTTTAGTCAGCTAAATTTAGGTACACCCTAATGATAGTTCTTTATAAATAATTAATGGTTTTTGCTACATATGGATAAATATATTATAAAAATGCAATGAGAATGGTGCAGCTCTGGAGAAGTGAGTGCTGTTGTGCAGCTGCAGCTGCCTGCAGCAGCCAGACACATAGATCTCCTTCCCTACAGATTTAAGCAGGTTGCATCCATCAAATCCACTGATGTATGCCTAAATTTCTACAAAAGCAGAACAACAGGTCAGACAAAATCAGATCACTTTAGTTATCAGCTTGATAATACTTGTATTATTTTATTAGTTTAAGCAGAATTGGTAGATAGACAAACCCCTATTTCAGTGTCTATAAAATGCCAAATTCTGCAGCACTTGGATCTTCCCCCTGTGGGATGCTGTCTCCTCTGTGGCTGTCAGTCCTCTTAGAATGGAATTTACAGCTGTGCAGACACACAACATCAAGCTCATGGATTTCTTAAACCTGTCCTAATCCCTGCTTTGTGGCTGTTAAGGACTCCACTTCACCTTTTCTTTATTAGTTTTGCTCTGACGTTCAGCTTATCCATCACCCGCTGGGATAAACCAGTCTGCAAGTTCAGGACAGCATCTGTGATTTGTCTTTCACGTGCCACCTTTGGCCAAACCATCCCCAACAGCAGCTTTTAGAAACCCTGAGCATTTCCCAGTGCTGGCAATGCAGATGCTTCAGAGAGTTTTGCTCTCAGTGTGAAACAGCACTTGGGGCTTTGTTCTGCTCAGCTCTGCTGCAGGAGAGAGTGATGTTTCCTCCCTCTTGGGTGTTTTTGGACCAGGATTAAATCAAGCAGGCAAAAGTGCGTATTTTTTGCCTCATATTCCTCATTTAATTAATATTCTTATCCAAAAGCTTACCTATTTATCTGATGTATAAAATAAAACTATGTCCAGCTTTCCTTGGCTAAGAAAAGGCAGCAAAACTTCCAGTAGCCTAAAGAGAGTTCCCATAAAATCTGCTCCATTCATTGAATTTCACATCCCCTCTCCCCCAGGCCCTCTGCCTGCTAGAACAACTTTCTTTTGGGGGGAAGTAAGTCAGATTTCTTTCTGCCAGTAGCACCACTGCACATCCCTGAGGTTGATCCCACTCCACCCACTGCAGGATTTTGGGAGGCTGTTCCTTCAGGTTCTCAGCCTTGAATGGAAAAAAAAAATAAAATCAGTGCAAGGCTTTCCTCGTGAGCCATGGCAGAAAACTCCCTCTCCCTCCTCCTGGCATTGTGGCTGCCTGCAGGGACTTTTGTTTTTTCAATAAAAGCTGTGCCTCTGCAGCTTTTCTTCTTGCTGTGCTGATTTTCCACAATACCATGTTTCTCTGGGTGATCCAGGCTGATTTTGAGCAAATTACTCAGCCCTACCATAGCCTTTCAGCTTAGAAAATGAAATAAATAAATAGGTATTTGAGCTGTCTGCTCAAGACAAAATAAAGATTTCCTGGGTTTGTAGTGTGCAGTTTAAGGCCTGTCCATCCTAGAATGTCTTGTGCAAATCTACACATTTTCCTGTGTCCTGGATAAATCTGAGTCTGTGCCATATTTTTTCTGCAGTTTCCAGAAGCCTGTGTGGATTTAGGGGAGTCAAAACTCTCTGCATGCACCTTCCAGGAAGTTATGAGCCAGAATTATGATTTCCTCTTGCTCCTTTACACCACTTTGACAACACTCAACAGCCACGTGGCCAAAAATTTCCTTCACCAAAGGGACTTGGAGGTTGTCACTGGTGGAAAAAATCCCCCAACCCAGCTGCCCACAAATCAGCAGGAACAGAACCATCATTAAGGATATATTTACATAAATCTCTAATAGAAATCTGTGTTGCCTTGTGGATCTGGCTGATTTAACATATGAGTGGTTTACAACCATCAATAAAATGCCTCTCTTGAGTGCTTTTTCTATTCAGGACAAAGAATTTGTTCCCACAACCACTGGGAATGGTTTTATTTACACCTGGGAATCCCACAAGAGGGAAGGAGATTTTCTGTGAGCCTTCTTAAGATCATAATTGTTGATGGGATTTGTCTTGCCTGACTGCCAGGCTGATGTCTCATGTAAGGCAATTATCTGAGTTTCTTCCATGAGAGAGAAACTGGCACTTCCAGGGGGATTTCCTCCCATCTTTAAAGGAAATAAAAGAAATTAATCACACTGAAAAGGTGTTTTACCTTTCTAATGAGGAGAGAAGGAATTCAGATGATTTTGCACACAGCTGGGTTGGGCATTATAGGATATATAGGTAGGACAGCTCATTTTTTGAGACATGTTTGTGCTCTGCTGTGCTTTTTACAGGTGTATTTCCAAGCCTTGAAAATGGAGGTGATACTGGAGCTTTTTTGGGGCCAATTTTTCACTGACCCAAGAGCTCTGGTCCCCTTTGTCCCCCCATGAGGGAGCATCCCAAGCTGTGAGCACGGGGGCATTATCCTGGGAACTCTACCAGACACAGATTGAAGGACTCTGTTTTTATTCCAAGTAGATTTGGGCTTTCTCTCTGTGTGGGTCAGGGGTAGAAGACACACTGAGTTTTTGGACAGTGTTTATTGTAACACCTCCTTGCTCAGCTGCTGCTTGAAATCCTGTTTTAAAATGTTGACAGACATTTGTAGCCATATCTTTAGTTTAACAGGTATAGTAAATTTTCCAGGTTAACAGGAAACACTGGGCCCATTTTTTTTTTTTTTTAATAAAACAAACTATATTGAAGAAACCTCTTTTATTTCTCACAATTTTAGAAGTTTGAATCTAGGGCTTTTGCAAGGGCAGAACATTCCTGGCCTGATTTTGGAGTTTTCTTTTTCTCAAGCATTGCTTGGATTTGTTGGCTTAGTTTTGCTCTTTTTTCATCAAGAGAATGAGAGGAATAAAACCCAAACTCTCCTCTGGGAAAACTGGAAAATTTTGAAATGGGGCCAGTAAAAGATAACAGCCATGTAAGACTGCAATACAATTAAATTGTGTTAATTTGCAGATGATTATGCATATTTCTTTAGACAGTTCTGCAAAGTTCTCTCTCCACCCCAAATCAGTCTCTTCTCTTTCTTGGAACTTGCAAGGAAAAAACATAGTAGGAAAACCATTGTTACCCTAAACTTCCTTAAGCTGTTCAAATCCACATCTGTTGCCTAGGGAATCACCTCATTTCCTCCTCAAATCCTTTGCATTACATCCAAGCCTTCTGGTCCAGAGTCAGGGTTTAGTTCAAGAGTTATTTCAGTGCTCTCTGGCTGAGATCCTGGTAATTTATACCATGTTAACAGAAAGTCACTCTTGAGTGAGGTGGGAGCTCAGAAATAATTTAACCCCTCCACCTTTCCCCTCTCTAAGCACAGGGGTGAGCATGGCTGGGACTGGAGGGACAGGACCACTGTGGCCAAACACAGCCAAGAAGCTGGGTGGCTTTTGGGCAAATCACATCTTTCTCCTCCCAACCTTCCAGTCCCACTTTCCCATTCATTCTTGAACTCTGCTGCACTGGGAAAGGCTTTTAAACACCAGGGAGAGCCTGAAATCCTCACAGACAGCTTCCCTCATCCAAGCACTTCCTTCTGACTGTACTTTTGCCAAAACCCAGACATGACTGCAGCCTTTTTCTTCATGCTTTATGGTTTTGATTTGGACATCTGAGCTGAGAGTGAGGTGCTCATAAGAAATCTGTTTAATCACCCTTGATTGTCTGATTAATGATCCTCCTGTAGCAGGATGTGGAGGAGAACTTTTCCCCTGGGATTTGTCCATGCTCATGTACAAGTTGGGTCAAAACATTTCAGGAAGTAGGGAAAAGATTGCTGAATATGAGGGGGAAATTACTTTTGATTGCCTTTCTTTTTTATTGCAAATTACTTGCTGGATGAGGCTCTTTGGCCTTGGAATGAACCCTGGATTAGTTTTAGTGGAACGTGGGACCAGCTTGGAAATCAGCAATGTGAGCAGAATTTCACTGCAGCCTTTCTCCCACGGCTGGACCTGCAGAGCTGCTGCCATCCCCAGCAATCTGTTCAGTTCCAGAGCACAGAAAAACTCCCAGCTGCAGGCACTGCCTCCCCTGGGCTGTGGGAGCTCCAGGATTTCTCAAAGGCAGCAAGGGGATGTGCACAAGCACAAAAAAAACCCCAAAAAACAGGCTCTGAAAAGCCCAGAAATCCAAATATTCATCAGTTGGCAGAGCAGTCAGAGAGAAAGGCTTCTCTGAAAGGGGACTTGAAGAGCAAAATTCAGAATTATAGAGTTTGGGTTGGAAGGGACTTTAAACAGCAGATTGTTCCATCCCCTGCCATGAGCAGAGATACCTTCCAAATTCCAGGGGTGCTGTACTTCATGTATAAAACATATTGAATTTACCTCCTTTATAAAGCTGAGTGAGATGTGGTGAATATCAAAGGCCAGATATGAGTGTTAGAACTCTTGAGAACCTCAGTGTTGTCTTTAGTTCAGTGTGGGATTTGTGGGTGGACAGGAATTGGAGTGAGAAAATATTAATCTCTCTTTCATTTCTCTTCTTTTTTACTTTATTCTTTTCAATATGCTTATTCAACTCCACATCCAAAGCCACATCTTGAAATGAGACAGTTTTCTAGGGCATTATCTTCAGAAATGAGAGATATGGAGTGCTGGCACATTGCAGAAATCAAGGATGATCCTAAGAATCAGCAGGAAGAGGATCATGGACTTGGCTGAATCCAAAAGTGCCCTCAGAGTGTTTTAGATCTTTGCCAATGTTTTGTGCCACAGGGGAATGAAATGGAAATGTTACCAAGGCTTTCCCTCACAAAGGTTTATTGGTTCACTGAGAGGCTGAATAAAGGAGAAGGAAGAAAAAGGGAAAATACAAAACTTCCTGCACTAAAAAGGGAAACCAAGGCAGGAGAGTTGTAGAATCACAGAATCATAGAATGGTTTGTGTTAGAAAGAATCTTAAAAATCATCCAGTGCCACCCCTGCCATGGCAGGGACACCTCCCACTGTCCCAGGCTGCTCCAGCCCCAGTGTCCAACCTGGCCCTGGGCACTGCCAGGGATCCAGGGGCAGCCACAGCTGCTCTGGGAATTCCATTCCAGGGCACATTTTCCTCCTAATATCCAGTCTCACCCTACTCTGTGCCGTCTGAAGCCATTCCCTCTTGTCCATGTAGAAGAAGAAAGGCAAATCCATCACAGCCAATATTGGAGACCTTTTCTGGAGCTTTTGCTGCCTCCCAGGTTAGCAGAGTTAACAGGTGGGTTTGGCTTTATTTGACACGATCTTGGTGGGACACAGCCAGTCCCAGGTGTCTCCAAACCAGCCCAGCATGGCCAAAGCTCAGCTGTCAGCCAAGCTGGAGCAGCCTCTGTGCAAACATATTCGGGGAAGGGTTGAAAGTCAGGTGTGACAGAAGAGTTCTGAAGGTGTGAGGAGCAATCCAGCAGCAGCAGGGCAGAGCAGGAAGAGGGGCAGGGGCAGAGCAGCAGTGGGTGGCAGCCAGGTGATTGTCCTGGTGGGAACTGCACTTCAAAAATTCTGGTGTTTGAACTCATCCTCTGTCTCATTTGTTCTGATTTCCTCTTTCATCCCCAGAAATTGTACAAGGTCTCTGAGATTCCTCTTGCCAAGCCCATCTCTGCCAAAAATGAGGAAATTTGATCACCTACAGCTCCCCTTCTCAGAGCCTGTATCCTGTTACCTCCCTCTGAAGTGGTGCTTGCAAAGCTGTTTTTTTCTCTGTTAATCTGGGCATCAAATCTGACTTTTAATAGAGCAAATCCTTTGTGCTCATAACAAAATCATGTGTGGGAGATAAAAGGATTCCCTTCTGTAAACTGCTCTTGAGTTGTTTCGTTTTTGGTTTTTTGCTTTTTTTTTCATTCCACACTTAACTGTTGTCAATCCTTTTTTTTTTTGTTTTGTTTTTGTTTTTTGTTTTTTGAACTAAAATAATGCAGGGATAATCCCACCATCTCAGGAGTCAACCTCAAGGATACAGCTGATAATTAATTTTGTAATTTTTCGTTACTGTTTCTGAGGGGAGATTTTAAGGCAGGAGGCTGAGCTGGGAAAATCTTTGCAGGGCAGTGAAAAGGTGATGGTGAATACCATGTTGTTCCCACCTGGATGAGCAGCTCTGTTCAGCACTGCTCCCAGTTTAGCTCAGGGTCACCTTCCAGAGCATCTCTGATTTCAGACACAAATTTGAAAGTGGAGGGAAACATCAGCCTTGTCTGCAGGATCCATTGATGTATCCTGGGTTTAATATTAACCCTGTGACAGAAGAGAAGAGAAGAGAAGAGAAGAGAAGAGAAGAGAAGAGAAGAGAAGAGAAGAGAAGAGAAGAGAAGAGAAGAGAAGAGAAGAGAAGAGAAGAGAAGAGAAGAGAAGAGAAGAGAAGAGAACAGACGAGAAGAGAAGAGAAGAGAAGAGAAGAGAAGAGAAGAGAAGAGAAGAGAAGAGAAGAGAAGAGAAGAGAAGGAGTTTCTGAAAGAAATGATGACAAAAGCAGACAGAAGAGAGATTTTGGGAGCAGAGGCACAACAGAGGGAGGGAATGATGTGAATGGTGAAGGACTGCAATGATCTGCCTGACCCAACTTTCTTCACACATTCCTTGGTGAAAGCTGGTGCTGCTTCCTCCCTGTGCATGCTGCTCTCTCTTCCATAGCTGCTCCCTTATTCCCTTATCAAGCTGCCAGGAAAAAGCCATGTACACTCAGTTCTTCTAAACCCCCTGACTGCTGTGATTGCAGGCGATTCTGGAGGGCAGGACAAGGCCAGAGTGCTCTGGGAGGACATCCCTGGTCTCTGTTTCTCATCTGATTAAAGCAGTTCAGCTCCTTGGCTGCAGAGCAGCAATCCAAGAGTGCAAAGGGAGCAGCTGATCATAAAGGCACAGTCCTGTCTTGTGGCAGGACTTAGCACAGACAGACTGAGACAGGCCACTGCATAAAAAATGCTGGTGATCATCTCAGAATTGGCATTGCTCCTCTGCCACATGGGCCAGAGCACCAGACCCCCAGGGACACCTTGGGGTCACCATGGGCCACTCAGCCCATCTGCTGGGCTGTTGTCAGGGAAGCCTGGGGGGGTTGAGTGCCAAACCACCCTTCTCACCTTCCTAGGAGCAGTCCATGGATTTTTGAGTGGAGAAATAAATAATCCATGGCAAAATTCCTGATGGAATTCCTGATTCCTGATGGGTGACAGGTGTACATCACTACAAAACTTGATCCATGTGAGAGGAATCAGGAATAGAGATGGGAAGGGTTAAGCACAAAGGAAGAAGAAATAAAATGGGCAATGGAAGACAGGTGAGAATGAAAAGTGTCCATAACACTTGTCCATAACCCATAAAAACCACCCTGAATCATCTTTGAGCTCGGAAGGTGTCTGGAGCTCAGTGGGATCAATGTGGAAGAACAATATAATGCCAGGAGAACTGAGTTGATGGGAAATGCCACAGGGTGTGTGTGTGTGTTCAAGTCCCTGCTGTTCTCCTGCTCTGTTATTTCCCTTCTGTATTTTCTTCATGTATAAAACACTGAGGATTGAATTTACCTCCTTTATAAAGCTGAGTGAGATTTGGTGAATATCAAAGGCCAGATATGAGTGTTAGAACTCTTGAGAACCTCAGTGTTGTCTTTAGTTCAGTGTGGGATTTGTGGGTGGACAGGAATTGGAGTGAGAAAAAATTTATCTCTCTTTCATTTCTCTTCTTTTTTACTTTATTCTTTTCAATATGCTTATTCAACTCCACATCCAAAGCCACATCTTGAAATGAGACAGTTTTCTAGGGCATTATCTTCAGAAATGAGAGATATGGAGTGCTGGCACATTGCAGAAATCAAGGATGATCCTAAGAATCAGCAGGAAGAGGATCATGGACTTGGCTGAATCCAAAAGTGCCCTCAGAGTGTTTTAGATCTTTGCCAATGTTTTGTGCCACAGGGGAATGAAATGGAAATGTTACCAAGGCTTTCCCTCACAAAGGTTTATTGGTTCACTGAGAGGTTAAATAAAGGAGAAGGAAAATAAAGGAGAAGGAAGAAAAAGGGAAAACACAAAACTTCCTGCACTAAAAAGGGAAACCAAGGCAGGAGAGTTGTGGAATATCAGAATCATAGAATGGTTTGTGTTAGAAAGAATCTTAAAAATCATCCAGTGCCACCCCTTCCATGGCAGGGACACCTCCCACTGTTCCAGGCTGCTCCAGTCTGGCCCTGGGCACTGCCAGGGATCCAGGGGCAGCCACAGCTGCTCTGGGAATTCCATCCCACCCCCTCCCCACCCTCCCAGGGAACAATTCCTAATTCCCAATATCCCACCCAGCCCTGCCCTCTGGCAGTTTGAAGCCATTCCCTGTGTCTGTCCCTCCCTTCCCTGTCTCTGTCCCTCCATTCCCTGTGTCCTGTCCCTCCATTCCCTGTGTCCTGTCCCTCCATCCCTTGGGAATTGTCTCTCTCCATGTTTCCTGCAGCTCCTTCAGGCCCTGCAAGGCCACACTGAGCTCAGCCAAAGCTTCTCCTGTGCAGGTGAACAATCCCAGCTGTGCCAGCCTTTCCTGCCAGCAGAGCTGCTCCATCCTCTGCTCATCCTGCTGCCTCCTCTGGGCTCTCTGCAGCTCCAGCTCCTCCCTGGAAGTGCTCTGACTTCTTATATTTGATCCCTTTTGTTCCCTGACTCAAATCATTGCAAAAACCCCTCCTCAGGTTTGCAGCCTTTTTGGGCTGCACAGACCCCACAAATCTGCCCTCAATGGGGTCATACAGACCCTGCCTGTGTTCCAGGGGCAGTGTCAGGGATGTGCCATGGGTTAGAAGTTCAGGCTCCCCATGTTCTGTTTGCCATCTCTGGTTTATCTGTTTCTTGCTCCACCTGCAGTGTTTTGCTGCTGGCACCAACATCAGCAGGTGCTGGCACGGGTCAAGAAGAACCCAAAGATGTTCAAAGGCTCTGAGCACTCAGATTCTGTGAGCAGCACAATGCTGGATTCTCAGCAGTTCTTTATCTTCGGGTCAAAGTGATGAATTACTTTTGGGAATAATATGAGATTTTTAAAGCCTTTTCCTCTGTGCACCATTTCCAGACAGATGGTGACATTTCCCTTCATTATACTCCTAATTTTCCTAAGGAATTGACTAACCAAGTAAAAAAGTCAAACCAATTACAGTGGGTTTGGGGCACAGTTTTTTTTTTTCCTCCCAACATAGTACCTGAAATCTCCAGACCTTTTGTTTATTTAGGATAAATTTGCATATGAAGGCAGGAGTTCTTGTGCTTTTAACTGTATCAAAGCAGTATTATCATCACAATAGATTAGAGAACCATAGAATTTCATCATTTGGGTTGAAAAAAGACCTTTAAGACTACCTAGTCCAACCCTTAATTTAACACCACCCAGCACTTAACCGTGTCCCCTAAAGTCACATTACACCTCTTAAATGTCCCCAGAGTTGGTGACTCCTCCACCACCCAGGGCAACCTGTTCCAATGCTTGAGAACCCTTTCTGTGAAGGAATATTTCCTAATATCCATACTCCTAATAATCCCCAGCACTGCCACTTCCACAACCATCCTTCCTGGGAGAGTCAAATAAAACTAAAAATTAAATTAAAACAGATACACACACAAATCCCACCCTATCCTATGGCTTTGGTTGCAGGCCTTACATTTTTCACCCTGATTCCTTCCCTAGACACTTCCCAAGTGTGAAGAATTTGTGAGCTTTATTTGAGGCAGATGCACCAGAAGAAACACCAGGCACCAACCCAACAGCTGGTGAAAGGAAAGCAGATTTGTGCCTGGGGAATTCATCTGCTTCTGCAGTGCTTCTCTGGAGGATGTGCAGCTGCTGTAATTGGGAAAATGTGTCAGAAATTAGATGAGATTGGTTTCCAGTGGAAGACACCACTAAGGTGGATATGGTGATAACAAGCTAATATGTCATCCCCATGGAGATCCACATTATTTTTACAGGGTTTGAGTAATTTGGACTCAGACAGACCAATTTCCCCCAATAAAATGAATGCCAGGGATAACACAGATGCCATAATGCTGTTAATCAAACAAGAGCATAGGCTGTAACTGTCCTCATGAGTGAGAAGGGCAATATAGCCACAAAAATCACTGTGGTGATGGCTATAAATTATTAAACTGAAATACTGGATACTGATTTGATGTTGTGGTATTTCCATTGATTTGAGGACTTGGATGATCTTTATGAGTCCCTCCCAACTCAGAATATTCTATGATTGTGTCCTGTGCAAAAACCCCACTGCCTCCATCCTCCTTATTGCAAATGGTAATGAGAGTGACAACAAAAATCCTGTGGGAAGGGACAAATGCTCTGCAAGCCTCAGCTGTGAGGTGACAGCCTGATGAAACATCCCAGGTGAGTTGCTGAAACGTGGGGCTGGAATCCTCAGGGGTTTTGTGTAAGTTTGCCAGATGCCTCTGATAGATCCTGTTCCTTCAGGGATCTCTTTGTGCACCTCTGTGCTGTGGTTTCCACGAGCATCTGGGATATCCAGCACACCCCAGGCCCTAAATTTGACTCTTGTGTGATGTGGAGCTCTCACACAAGTGAGAATGTCCCCCTGAAATTTCCCCTGACATGAGGCACCCACATTTTCACAAAGCTCACCCTGCAACAAGTCCTTTTCTGATGGAATCTCCAGGCCACAACACAGATGGAAAATGTTGCTGTTCCTTCCCACAGGCTCACAGCCCTGGGAGGGAGGAAGACTTTTCTGCCACCTCAGTGCTAAAATCTTTCAGCACTTCTGTTGCCTCCAGCAGGGATCCAATGGATTAGGCATAAAGAGAAAAATGCATCCACTGAGTTTGTGACCTTAAGGGGCTCTCTGAAGATGAAATCCTGGCAAATCCATGCTCTGTGCCAGGGCATCATTGACGTAGTTCCTCAAAGAACATTTATTTAAAAAAAATTCCTTCTTCTGTGGGGAAGGGTGGCTGAAGAGTGACTGGAAAAGCCCTGGGGGTGCTGGTGACAGCAGCTGGAGATGAGTCCAGAGGTGCCCAGGTGGTCAAGAGGCCCCTGGCAGCTGGGCTGGCTCAGGAATTGTGTGTCCAGTAGGAGCAGGGCAGGGATTGTCCCTCTGTGCTGGCACTGAGAGCCCCTCAAATCCTGTGAGAGAACAAACTGTCCCTGGGACAGCATTTCCAGCAGAAACAGCCTCTGGGTAGGAGTGTTGGAGAGCAAGATGCTGCTCTGTGGCACTTTGCTGTGGTACCCTGGGGCAGGAATTGATGTGTAATGATGAAACCTTTGCCCATCTTTAATTGCTGAGTGCTGCTCCACGAGGGTTAGGTAACCATGGGAGATGGGGAAGTTTGCAGGACAGAGATGCCATCTAGTGGGAACAACATCTGGGATGAGAGCAGCAGAGAGGGGTCCTGGCATCCCTCCCCTGCCCCCTGAGCCCCAGTGCCACACACACCCCTGACACAGGGACACGCTGTGGCACTGCATTCACAGGGACAGAGCCTTCAGTAGCCTGGGGACATGAAAAATAATAATAGACAAAAAAAGAGATTCTTGGTTCTTGAGCTGCAAGTTGTGCTGGAAACCAGTCTCAGCCAGAGTGCTGAGAGAGGAATCCTGAGTGGAAAGTCTTGCACAAATTCAGCAACAGACAGGGTGACATGGCATCAAGGAATTGTGGAATATTCTGGAATAACCCACAGGGATCATCCTGTCCCTGCCCAGACCCCCAAAATCCCAGCCTGGGCATCCCTGGCAGCTCCTGCAGCTCCGGCAGCCTCGGGCCCGAGCCCATCCCTGAGGAGCCTGGGCAGTGCCCACCACCCTCTGCAGGAAGAACCTTGCCCTAAAATCCACCCTAAATCCCTCCTGGCCCAGCTCCAGCTGCTCCCTGGGTGCTGTCCCTGTCCCAGAGCAGAGATCAGAGCTGTCCCTCTGAGGAGCTGCAGCCCCGGGGAGCTCTGACCTCTGTGTCCCCTGCTCCAGCTGGACACACCAAGGGAGCTCAGCTGGGGCTCCCCCCCAGACCTTTCCTAATTTGTTCTCTCCCTCCCTCTGCTGCTTTGTCCCTCTGGGCTGGTGACAAGTGAAACAGGTTCCTCAGGTGTGCCCACCTCAGCCATGCCATTTTCAGATGAGGTGATGGGCAGTGAATTTGTGTTTCATGGAAAGGAATGAAGGGTGGAGATCCTCGAGCTGGGAAGGAGCCACCTTGTGAACCTAAAGTGGAGGAGTAAGAGAGGCTGATTTCAGCCTTACACCAGTGTCTCAGCATGGCATTTTTCATCTTTTATTTTTGGTAAAGATGGACAGAGACACCTCCCACTGTCCCAGGCTGTTCCAGCCCCAGTGTCCAGCCTGGCCTTGGGCACTGCCAGGGATCCAGGGGCAGCCACAGCTGCTCTGGGTACCCTGTTCCAGGGCCTGCCCACCCTGCCAAGGAACAACTTCTTCTATCTAACCTAAATTTCCCCTCTTTCAGTTTAAGCCCATCCCCCTTGTCCTGTCACTCCAGTTCCTGATGAATTGTCCCTCTCCTGTTCCCCTGTTCATGTATTGGAAGGTGCTGTGAGGTCTCTTCTCCAGGCTGAACATCCCCAGCTTTCTCACCTATTTCTAAGACCAGTGCTGGGCATGCAGCTCCTTCTTGTGCTGCTCTGCTCAGAGGGGAATCTGCCACAGGGCCCCAGTAGGCAGCAGGGATTTGAGTGGGATGAGGGACAGCAGGATGGCTCCAGAGCTGGGACAAAGCACCATGGACTTCATCTGTTCTCTCACCATTCCTCTCTCCAGATCAGCCTCTGCTCCATCCTCAGGTTAGTGCAGCAGAGGCTTTGCTCTGAATTCTTACCTTGACAGTTCCTGGAGATCCAAGGTGAGAGAGTTATGTGGGCTGTACCCTTCCCATGGGATTCCTGAACATTACCAGCAGCAACATTTCCTGTATCAAAAGACTTCAGCAAGGGTCAGTGCACCAGCATTCACTGAGGGCTTTGAAGATCCAGAGCATTTTCCACACATTCAGTCTTTATCTCAATCCACATTTGTGATTGAAGGGATTATAATGTCCTTAAAACCTCTTGATGCTCAGAGAGCAGAATGTGAGTCTCCAGGTCCTGAGATCACTTTGCAGATGTATAATTTAAAAATGAATAATTTTGTTCACACATTCAGGCAGTTCCCTTTTTCGCTTCCTTTTCCCTGTTGCTGCTCTTCTCTTCATCTATAAATAGCTGCTCAAGTGCCTGGTCCCAAAGCAGTGCTGGAGCAGCTCTTCTTATTATCAGCAAAGCCTGATCACTTTGTCTGCCAAGAGCTTAAAAGTGCTGACTTGAGCTGCAGAAAGACCTGCATGTGGGGGAAATGGCCTGGCTCTGCTTTTTTACCCAGGAGAGATCTCCAGACACCTTGTGCTGGGACTGTGGATTCTTCTGGAATGGAAACTGCCCAGCTCAGCAGGACTCTGCCTACCTGTCGAGGTGCACCTGAATCCCAAACCCAGGATTAGAGATCGCACCTGTGAGAATCAGGAATTAAACAATGTTTGTATCTTCATTAGGCTGAAGTTCCTTGTGGAAGTTGGCCATTGTGTTCCCAATTTTCTAATTATCTGCAGCTGGATGTATGTGGATGATGCAGGAGCTGCCCAGCTCCTTGGAGTGCAGAACTCATCTGTTGATGTGGATCCATCCCCTGGCTCCCAGAGCTGGCACAGGAGAAATGCTGGACTCTTCTTATGAGATAATGAATATTATTAAAGGCTTTAAGTGCTGTTCTGCCTGGAGAGTTTCCTGCAAGAGAGGTGAAAACAATTCCCATCTCTTTCCATCAGCAACCAAGTCTCTGTCAACACCAGCTGAAAAGAAAACACTTGGGAAATACTCAAAGTGTGGGAAAGGAGGGATTTCTGGTGCTGATATCCCTGTCTGTAGCAGGTTGTTTGCCAAGAGCAGACAGACCTGGATGTTGTTTTTCCAGTTCTCAGTTCAGTTTTGTTTTCTCAGTGCCTGCTGCAGTTCACCCTGCAAGAGGCTCCTTCTGTGGGATTGGTGTTATTTATCCTTCACTCTTTTCCTGGACAGCAGGGACTGCTTCCTCAGCCTCTTTTATTTGCTTTTGCAATAATACAGCTCTGCCCTGCTCCTTCTGTGGTTATTTCTTCTGGTCTTTCTTCTTCCTTCCCTGCTGAAGGCAGATCAATGCTTGGCTTGGTCATAAACTCACCAAGATCCTTTTCAGGTCATTTATTTAAGAACTGATCATTAGCATTTTGTGCAGGGGAGAAAAATAACAAGGCAAAATGTCATTTTTTTTCCCCTCTGGAAACTTCTGGGCATAAATGTAAGGCAGCAATTTTCATCATTATATTGTTGTTGATGTTGTTGTTGTTGTTGTTATATTGCTCCAAAAATACAGCAGCAGTCAAGCCTGAGCTGATGCTGATGAGAATGAAAAGAACAAAACTTTGCAAAATGACTTTAAAGCCAAAATTCCCTGCAGTCAAATCATGTCTGATTGTGTCCAGTCTGCCCAGCTGGGACAAGGACCATAGCAAAAGACCCCAGGAGCAAAGGGGCAGCAATAAAACAATCCCCACAAGTCACCAGTGAGTTATTTGTCAGTACAGACAGCTTTGAAAGAGAAGCTGCACATGGATGCTGAAATTTTCATGGATCTGGGAGTTTCCAGCTCCAGCTGCTTTTCTCCTGTGGCACTGCACTCCCTGATAATTCCAGCATGGATTGACACCCTTCACCAGCTGCTGCCCCATTCCACACCCACTGCTGATTATCCAGGGTTTATTTTTCCACTCACTGGGCTCATAGAAACCCCCAATAAACCAAATTATTTTTCTCAGTCTCACAACTTGTGCTCACAACTTTCTCCTCGAGGTGAACAGTGCTATCCCAGCACTCTGGGGGATTGTCTTCCTTATGGATTTGCCTTTGATAGAAGGAACCTTTCCTCTCTGATGGGAGCTGTGCCTGTGATTAGCACAGCAATTCACATCCTGCCAGCCCTGGAACAGCAAACAAACCAGCAGCTGCCTGGGATGCTTTGGATTTTCCCCTTCATCCTGTTCCATGGACATAAGCTGGGAAGGAAACATGGTAAATAGATTCTATTTGTCAGGTAGAAAAGCAATTTACAATGAGTGGGGAATTGAGAGTGAGAGGACTTTTTTTTACTGAGTTTTGCTTTGCCTGCTTCAGGTTTGTTGTCATCACTCTCAGAGCATTGTCACCAAATGCCACTGGCTTCAAAACCATGTGCTAAATAAAATAAATTTTGAAACTGGGCACTGTTGCCTGGTTATGGATGCATTGGTGATGGAGTCTGCTGACTTTTGAATATCTGCCCCTGGTGAGCCCTTACCATCCTTGCTGAGCTCAGTGCAGCAGCACAGGTGGAATTCCAGCTGGAAAGAAACAGTGGGAGTCCCTCATTTGGGGTAAGACAACTTTTCAAACCTTGTGCAGGGGTCACTGCAGGGTCATACCCTGACCTTGGCCAAGCTGCAGTGAAAAATAAGTGCTCTGAGCCTTGCAAATTTTCCTGTTGGTGCTCTTGAGCCTTTTCCCAGCACTGCAGTGAGTATTTGTGCAGAAAAGGTGGATATTATGCCTATGTGATTTTCCCATTAATTTTTGAGAATGCATGTAGGAGGTAATCTTATCCTCCAGCTACAAGTCGATGCAGGAGAGAGAGTTCATGGAATAACAAGTTCTTCAGCCTCCAGATGATTTGACTAAAAAAGTGAGGGGAAAAAAACCACTTTTATTAAAATATTACTCTTTCTACTTTCCACAAGATTACACAGACATCCACACTTGCTGTAGAGAGAAGAATTAGGAGGTGGATTTCAGAATAAAATTAATTGGAATAATCCATTCACCTGACTTGCTCCAAGCTCTGCTAAGCCAACAGAACTAAGCAGGAGGACACTGAGAAGTGCAGGTGCTGCTTTATTTTCCCTGTTCTGCATAGACTCTGGAATTTCTGGCTCAGTTTATCTCAAAAAATGGAATAACAGTGTTTTAAGAGCCATTCCTACCAAAAAGTTCTCAGTAGCCTTAGCCCTGTAGCTGCTAAATAGGAATTTCTCTGGATCCTACCCAGGATTGAAGGTCCCAATAAAACCTCACCTGTGTGTGTGTTCTTTCCTCCTGTATTTTGAGTTTTTCACCATAAAATATGCCAGGGTTTTGCTGTGATTGAAGTCTGCCCCTGGTATGAGGAGCAGCAGACTCCTGTTTTTTTGTTCCAAATCCCAGTAAAGCAATGGAACTTTAAACTGAGAACAATTCACCTGGAGCAGAGCAGCCCTGGGTAATTAATGACTCTGTCTGTGCTGGATAATGAGGAGGGACAGTCATTTAAAACACAATCTAATTACTCCATAATGTCTGGCCAGGTTTGCAAATCTTGGTGGAAAATGCTAAGATAATGTGAGTTTCTCTTTTTTTATCGGTGCTGAAGAGTCAAGGAGCTTCAGTGTGCTGCAGCACATAAAATCCAGCCAGAATCCCATCTTCCATGGGAGAAAACACCCCTGGAAGGAAATTACACCCTAAAAAAGAGATAGAAAACAATCCTTTTGAGCACAGTTTGTTACTCCTTATATATATTTATCTCTTCTTGCAAAACCCTTCTGTGACACTGAATTTATGGGGTGCATTTTATTGAGTTTACTGATCATGTCTCTCTATAGAGGCCCCTCTCTACCAGTAAAGTAAAGGGTGTCAGGGAACATTCTCAGCTGCCATAAATTTGTTTCCTGTTTGTACAACTTTTAGAGCAGTCCTTAATATGGTTTCAGTCTCAGACAGATAGGACTCTCCAAAATCTCTTAGTTCCTCATAATTAATGTATTTATTGAGAGCCCAAGTGTTCTTTAGGATGAATGTGATTGGTCCCTGCCTTTGGGCCCTGATGACAAAAAAATAGTCCTGGCCACTTGAAATTTATCAGCACAGATGCACCAAGTGTTTTAGACACACATATGTTCACCTTCTGGTAAAAGGGCAGAATGAATGTTAACTTTAAATCCCATCTTTGCTCCCAGAAATTGGCAATTTTTGACCAAACTTGCTCTGTGTAGAGCTGCTTTTGCCATTTAGATCCATATGTGAAGATGAGAATTGGTTTGTTAATCAAAGTGCTTTGAATTAAATGTTGTGTCAGCTTCTCTAGCTTGGGGATTTGTGTAATCCAGTCCATTTTGATATAAAACAGTGAATGTTTCAATAGAAGTGAGTCTCTGAGGACAGAGCAGTGAGGAGCCCGAGTCAGGAGCTGTCTTCATGCACAGTGCCCAAACCTCCCCTTGCCACTGATTCAAGAAACCTCCTTGTGCATTTTTGTTTTCTGCAGAACAGCATCTGCTTAACTTTGATCTCTTTGGTTGACTATCACATTTTATCCTCTTTTTGCCAGGGTTGGGATTAAATGCACGAGACGACATTTCTTGTTTGGACTCAGATGTTTATTAATTCTTATCTACATTGCAGTCCTACAAACTGTGAGTTCTGCAGCACTTCAAGCTAACAAACTAAAACTGGAGCCCTATCTCTCTCTCTCTACAAGGTCTTTTAAGGGTAAATTGTCCAGTTAAGAAATGACACCTAAATTATCTTTGCTTTTAACCCAATAACCAACCACTCGTGGTTCGCAATGCGGAATTTTCTATCCAATCACACAAAATCACCCAAACCCATGAAGAAGAAGGTGAAGAAGAAGGAAACCTCTGCCCTAAAACCTTCATCTTGCTTTATGTATGACTATATTCTAAAACCTTTAAGTTTTCCACCATGTGATATCACACACTTCTATTCAGACTGCACACCCATGATCCCAGTTCTATCATTCCATTTTGGAAGCTTCTCCACAGTCTCAGGTCAAATGCAGAGTTCTGCTGGGGGTCAGTGCCTGCCAGCACAGAAAATCTCAAATTCTCAGTTTCCAGGGCTCCAGCAATTGAGATAAATCCAGACCTTCCTATGAGGGGAATCTTTGCTCCTCACTCACACTTATTTCACTTCTCCTCTCTGCCAGTGCTCTGGGCATTTTAGGCTAAGAGAAAGATTAAATTGGGTTGAGCCTTTACCTCAGCATAGCTGCTGCTTTATGTGACTGCAGTGCCTGTGAGGACATGCCTAAATCCTCACAGGATCCAGCCCTTGGTGTGGGAACCTGGGCAAGAAACCCAAATTTCTGTGTCAGACCAAGCTGATCCCTGCTGCATGGATCTTAAAAACATGGACCATGCTCGAGATAGTTGCACAGCTTTGTAATGGAGACTGGAAATAACAGGGCATTCAGGGGATTATAACACTTGTCTGCAAACCTGGAGCAAATCTACCACTCAGAAGCCTGTGGGTTTAACATTAATTACTGGAGAATAATGAGTGAGCAGCAAACAAGAGACAGCCCCAATACTTAGAAATAATCTGTTAGCAGCACAAAGTAGATTTGGGAGCAGCACCATAAATATCTGGTCCAGATCATCAGATTAGAGAGGGTTCTTTACAGAACAGTGCAGAGGGGTGGATGTTGCAGGGGAAGTTTATGGAAGTTTATGACTCATTTTTGAGTGTGGTGAATTGTTCTTATTCTTAGATCTTAATAGTGAATTGCTAATTGAGATTGTTTACCTTTAGGTAAAGATAATATACAATTTTGTTTGTAAAAGCAGAGGCATTAGCATTTTTAAGAGTTACACTAAGCTTGTTTTTATGAATCTTCTGCCCCCTTTCCCATTTCTGTCTCACAGGGAAGAAGGTGGGAGTTCATTCTCTTTGAGATCTCCAGACTTCCCTGTACAAGCAACAAATTTCCTGCTCTGCACCAACATTTATCCACTTCTCAATTTAATCTTTGCAAACCATTAAAATCTCCAGCTGAAATTTGCACAAGGTAGGTCCCATTCCACCCAATTTTTGCCAAACACCAAATAAATTTCTAGACCAGGCTGGTGAACTCCCTCTGGAGTCTTAATTAGGTGGAGTTAATTGCCCCTTGGAGCTCCCTGTCCACGTTGTCTTTGGAGAAAGCAAAGATCACTCATTTAGGCAGGTAATTGGATATTTTAGGTAAGATAAATCCCACCCAGGTATGTCCTGTGAGGGGGAATTTCCAGCTCACCTTCCTGGCACTTTGCTAGGATGGCTCATGCTTCACCTTTCCAAAACACCCATGGAGCTGCCTGATCTCCAGAGATGGAAACAGGGATCTGTAAAGGAAGGCTGAATTCAAAATTACTGAATTAAAAATTACTGAATTCTACTTTTCTCTCCACATCCTTTGTGTGTGACCCCAAATACGAGCTGTAAGAATAATGAAAATTTAAAAAAGAAGGAGATGCTTTAGAAATGTTGGCCGTAACCTCAGTCTGTTCTCCCCATCTACAGTTTTCAGGCAGTTAAATTGGTGTTTTTCAGGGTGTTTGAAATCCTGAACGTGTCTACTACAGCCAGGAACTTTCATCTTCATTCTCTCATCTCTTTGGGTCTGGGATGGCTCAGGGGGGATGGAAATGGAACATCTCAATGTTTCCCACTTTCACCAATCTGTGGAAAAGCACAACCCTCAGTAAGAAATTTCAACATTTTCATTCCTGGACATAATCTGAATCAGTGATGGAGCAAAAATGATGATTTTCCAACTGACTGTAAGAATTATCAGTCTATGAAAGTACCATTGAATACTAAATTGCTGTAATTGCTTTCTGGCAACAAAAGCTTGAATTCTTAATATGTTCATTCTTGAATATCTGGGATATCTGACTTTCATAAGAAATCTTGCCTTGTGGTAACTGTGATACTGATTTATAGGAAAAAAAAAATTTAGTGTTTGCCTTTAAAATCAAGCAATTATTACCCAGCAGCCCAGCCTCACTGATTAGTCCAGAATTGCCTGGTTAAAGCAGCATTTAAAATAACGAATCATCCCACTGTTTCTCTGGCTTTCCAGTGAATTATTTGCATTTCTTTTGGCAATGGAGATTAGCTGGAAATCTTAAGTAATGAGTATTCTCTATTGTCTCTCTGATTAAAGATGAGATTATCTCCCTGAGTCTTTGCTATCCAGGCTGTGATTTCACAAGTCATTGAAGCATGTTGCTAACATTTAAATATCTAAGACATATAAGCATTGTAAATACCTAAAACTAATAAGAATTAGTTTTGTGATTGAAGTCCTCACTAATTTTGGGCTCTATACAAGGGGGACTGTTGGAGAATTCTAACTTTCCTCAAACACTCCTAATATATTATTTTAATTTGAATTTATGTGTAAATAATAGTAGAAAATTTGCTAAAAATTAGGATGTTTCTTCATCACCTAGAGAAATCATAGATTGTGCATCATTCAGGGACAATTGTTGTGCAACAGCTGAAAGAAAGTTATTTGTAGATCCTGATGAAACAGTGGCATGAAACCCAGGCAAAAAAGTGCAAAAATATTGGAAAGGAAATTATTACTTCAATGTTCTGTAACAGGGGGAAAAAAAAAAAAGGAAAATTTTGTAAACAGCTCTTCAGTGTATAAAAATAAGTGTATTAATAAATTCTTAACTGAGTGAAAGTCACTTCCCTCTTGAAGGGGAATTTTTTGCCACATTCCATAACTATTCTTAGCAGAGAATGGACAGTTCACAGAGCAATCCCTTTTCCTGGTGTGCAGGAAGTAAACAAAGGAAATGCATCTGAAGCTGTGACCCTGGCCCTGAAACCTTGTCCCTCTCTTGCTATCAGCAGCCAGGAAATGGGAGTGTTTGCTAAAGAGATTTGCACATAAAACTCAGGGATAAGAAACATTCACAGAACATCCAGAAGATGGCATAGATGCAGCAAGCCTGGTGTGGGGAAAGAAGGAGGGGGGAAAATAGAAAAAAAGGAAAAAACTTTACAAATCTTCACTGGGCTACTCCAGGAAATATCAATACATGGACAAAAAAAATGGAGTAACCAGTTTTTGAGGAAAAGTGTGAGGAGCTGGACTTGCAGAGCTCTGAGCAGGGACAGAGGGGATGGAGCCTCTTGGAAAGGCTGGGAACTACAAAAAACCCAGAGAGAGAGAGAGAGGGGCTGCAGGAGTGGAGAGGCAGAACCAAAATTTTGGATATCTGTAAGGAAAACATGGTGGGAGAAGCCTGTTGTCAGGAAAATTAACCTACAAACACCTGAGGTTTATGTCCTAAAAGGAGACAGAAGAGTCCTTTTTGCTTTATTTGAATAAAGGGAGAGGCCATGGGACATTCCCCTGGG
Organism: Erithacus rubecula; assembly: GCF_903797595.1. NCBI lineage: Eukaryota > Metazoa > Chordata > Aves > Passeriformes > Muscicapidae > Erithacus > Erithacus rubecula. Next base: position 109,766,105 of record NC_136658.1, on the reverse strand, counting down.
ATCTCTCAAATTTTTGGAGGATGCAGCCTCCTTTTATCCCATTTTCCCAGCCACATTTCCCTCTCCCCATGGGCTGAGGTGCTTAAAAGGCACAGACTTACCAAACACCTGACACCTGAGATCCCCTCTAATGTACAACCCTCCCTTTTAATTTTTAATTCTTATAGAATTCATAGAGGTTCCCCATTGCTTCTTTCATCTTCCAATATCCAATTTCCTTTATTAGCAAACCTACAGTTTGTTTGTAAAGGCAAATATCTTTTTCCATTCATCGATCACTGGAGTCCATCCCAATTTTTCTTTTATCTCTCAGTGCTGGTCTTATGTACCAGCAGACCCACAGCTTGATTGTAAAGACAAATCCAACATTCCTCTCACTGTCAATAGCTCCTGATGCACTTGGAAAGGGAAGGTTATTGAGATGCTATGAATGTGGATAACTGTAATATTGTTTTTATTAGGTGTTAATAATGGGTATTATTAAGTTGATATTAATAAGTGTGCTGCTATTATCTGCCTTGGATTGGCAAGGAGGTGGAACAAGTATGGTTTTAGTGTCTCTAGTCTTTGTAATTACAAAAATAATCAAAATGCTATTTAATAATGAAATAATGTAACTATAATAACATAAATGCTATAAATATAAGCAATACAAAAGCTAAATAACTATATATTATATAGTTATTAATAGCATAAGTATAATAATTTAAACACTATTTAAAAAATTATTGTAACAAATATCTCAAAGTCAACCACAATGAAATATTTTATTTGGAATGGTCATTTGGAAAATCAAAAAACACTGGGCAAATTAAGCTTTCCCCATAAAATATGATCTCAGTAGACAATTCCCAACCAGCTCTCCTGGTACATGGTGTCAAAGACACTTAGATCCCAATCTTTGATTGACCTGTAGCACTTTCTATGATAAATAATTAAAAACACTGATTGGTGGAAGAGGAGCCAGTCTAGTTTGAGGTGAAAAACACAATTTCTGTGAAGAATTAAGAAAAAAAGGAGAAAGCAGACAGTGTCTTCTCCTATTTTAGCAGCAAACCTATTGCTCTAAAATATTATTTCCTGCTTGGTGGTTTCTACATCCTCTTAAAGAATGACAGTAGGAGTGCCTTCCACAAAGCACAGTTTCATTTTCAGGGTAGGATACCAGACTCCCCATCCAAAAATCCAACTGTCCTGACCCACCATGAATATGTAAACTTTCAGTATGGGATCTGTCTATTTTTTGTTACTGAATGTGTTCTAGATTGTGAGATTGTGAGGATAAAGAATTGGTAATAATTAGGGCTGTAAAACCTGGTTTTGTATTAAGGAGACAAAAATGCCATGTTTGATTCATGGAAGAGGAAATAAATTTCAACTTCTTTGTCCAACAGGTTGACAGTGCTGGATATATTTAACCATGACTTTATGGAAAAAAATCCTTCTAATTCTGAGATTACATTGAAATTCTTGCTTTGTCCAGAATTCTTATGCTTAAAAGAATCTTCTATTTGTTATCTTGGAACTAGCAGAAAAAGAAATGCCAGTTGGTTTGTTTAAAAATATAATTATGAAATAAAACTTGACGAATGGCCATGTTCCAGAAAACCCATACAGTTTCTTCCATGTAATGTAATAAATGTAATATTCCATGTATATTCCATGAAATGTAATAAACATCTCAGGCTTATCTACAACATTCCCTGGCACTTAGAGCAAGTGCTGTGTGTTCACTTTGGGGTTCAGTTTGGTTAGGAGAGGAGCAGCTCTCCCTCATGGAATCATGGAATGGTTTGGGGTTGAAGAGACCTTAAAAATCATCCACTGCCATGGACAGGGACACCTTCCACTGTCCCACTGCCCCAGTGTCCAACCTGCCCTTCCACACTTCCAGGGATCCAGGAAGGTTTTGAGAATTCTGTCCCAGTTACATTTGGGGCAATGTCTTGGGTTGTAATAAAGGATATAACCAGAAATGTGTATTCTATCACCATCTGCTGAAACCAGGTGGGGCAGTGCCCCTGATCTCCTGGCACATATTCTCTGCTCATGGGCCATCTTTAAACCAGCTGGGCAATCATCTTTATCTTCCCACAGCCCATTCTCCCTCCAGGAGATATCTCCTGTTCATGGCCACTGAGTCCCAGGGCATGGCTGAGAAAATTCCATCATCCCACTGGGAGATGCTCCAGCCAGGGCAGGAGCCAAGCCTTTCCTACCCAGAGAAAAACTGACATTTGGACACCAAAGGACCTTCTTTCCACTGGATTCCAGAGGAAAACCAGAGCCTTGCACATCATCCCTGGAGCTTCAGAGGAAACTGCACCTTCTCCAGGAGCACTGCTCCAGCTGAGCCACATCTGCCCCTGCAGGAGGATGCAGCACCATGGAATGGGACTGTGCCACCACCCTGACTGACTGACTGTGCCAGCTTGGATTCTGACTCTGGCAGGGTTGGGATTGTTCTTTGCAATACTGTATTTCTATTTTAATTTTCCTAGTAAAGAACTGTTATTTCTAATTCTCATATTTTTGCCTGAGAGGCCCTTAATTTCAAAATGATAATAATTTGGAGGGAGGAGGTTTACATTCTCCATTTCAAAGAGAAGCTTCTGCCTTTATTGGCAAACATCTGTCCTTCAAACCAGGACACACAAGAAGGGAGCTGAGAGCTCCACATCCCTCTGAAGTCTCACCATGGCACTGAGGGTTTCCATCAGGTTGATTTTTCCAGGCATTAATTGCCTGTGCCATGCTGGCTCCTGGAGCTGTCAGGGTGAGCTTGCAGAAGCTTAGCCAGCGCTTTGTGCAGCAAATAATTCTCCCACCTCTCCATCAGCCTTGTGAAATCAAAAATAACTGTGCCAAAAGATAAGTGTTTCGTAAGCTCATCTCTCTTTGCTGAACTCAGGGGCCTCAATGCTCAGTTAGTTAATCACAAATCAGACTGATTGTTTTATTAATATTAACAAAGCTCCTAATTTTGGCGTTCTGCCTTGTGGAGACTTGGCTGTTCTGGCTGAAGTGACACTTTGAGAGCTCCCTTGTCTCATAAGCCTCCTCTTTTGGCTCATGTTTCAAATTTCCCATTTCTTGTCAGATTTAACCAGTGAGCAGCCCATACAGAAATTGTAATGCTGATTTCTCCTCAAACATAGGCTCTGAATTTTAACCTGCCTGGAATTTAAACACCACCTCCTCCTCAAGCAGCCTGTAAGATTAAAACAATAACTTGACACAGAGTTTTAAAGAACAAACATCTTTCCAATCACTTCATTCTTGATATGTTTTAAACTTTGGAAAAACATAAGAATTCTGTATTTACTCCTTGCCAGAATGCTGCACATACTCCACAGCAAGTGGAATGCTGCTCACCCTTTGAAGTAATTTATTGTTATAAATCAAATTGATGACTCTCCATTTCTAAATAGAGGAGGAATCACCAAAATTCAGCCTTTTCAACAGGAAAGGTTGGAACAGCAAAGCAACTACCCCGGGATGGTTTGGAGTAAAACTCACTGAATGCATTGTCAGAAACTGCATGTCTTTCTTTGCTTATTCATAATTTAATTAATTTATTTGTTCAATAGGTCACTTTTTATTTTACTTGCTGATTTTCATGGGAAAAATAACTCTCCTCTATCTAATTCTACATCTATCTATCTATCTATCTATCTATCTATCTATCTATCTATCTATCTATCTATCTATCTATCTATCTTCAAACCCTAGAACAAACTTTGATTTTGCCCTTTTTTTGTCGTTACCTGGAAAATTCCTCGAAGTCCACCAAGAATAACTAATCTATTCCTTTCTACCCGAGGTACTGCAACTTCAGGAAGGACAGAACAAGTCAAAGAGTGCTTAAAAATATCAGGGAGATAAAAATGAGAGAGAATTTGTGTGAATTAGATGTTTGTGTTAATGAAAAGAACACTGAGTTTAGACAGAGCAAGTTTTCAGTTATATAAAAGATGTGGGGAGGAAAATCTGGTGAAAACAAGTTCCTGTGAGTGGGTTCAGTGCACAGAGAACCATTCAGGAGATGAACCCTGCCCCACTTCATGCACCACTGGGTCTCTAACTTGACCTTTCTAGGGAAACACTTACCCCCAGACAAGTATTTATATATATATATATATGTCTATTTAGTTTCCATTAAACTTGAAATACACATTTAAATTCACATCTCTCTTTTCTCTTGACTTAAATGGTGACTGTAAAAGACTAAGATCTGCAAAACTGACAAAGTTGCTCTAAAAATCCTCTTTATGGCAAAGGGAAAGTGCTCCTCATATAGCAATAAACCATGAATTCACTAAAATATTAACAACATAATCATGACTAGTCCAGATCTAATAGTTACCCCCCAAAAAAAAGCTTCAAATTGATATCTGTGTGATTTTCAGTGGACTCTCAGTGGAAAGGGTCACAAACTTTTCCTCTTGTTCAACAAAGAGATGCATAAATTGTACATGAAATACCTGCTCAAATTGGATGCTGAATCAGGAATAATTGGCAGAAAATCTCCAGCTCTGCCTTGAGCTTTTCTCTCCACTTTGCCTGGAGTCCCTGAGAGCAGCTCTGCTTATTTGCAGTCCTACAATGTCAAAATCACCAGGCAGGAGAGCACAGTTTGCTTCTGGTAAAAGCAGAAATAGTTGTAAATGGGCACTGAAACAAAACATAATCGAGTTCAGCTTTTTAAAGGGGAAAAAAAAATATGGGAGGGCTGGGAGCTGAACCTATGGACTACAAGGGCCAGAGGATGATTCCTGTAGGAAATTCAGCTGAAGAGGCATTGCCAGGAGGGTGACCAGCCTTCAACACCTCTCCAGTCCCTGAAATCAGGGATATCCATCAGAAAAAGCTCTTGAAAATCTCCTTTCTAACTATTGAGAAGGAATGGACTGACACTTAAAAGGAGGATGCAGAATCAGAGGGTCTGAGATGGTTCTGAATGGCATTCAGGGATATCTGACATTTTTTATACCAGTTTTTATTTTGTTTAGGGAAGTATAATTGACCTAATTTAAATTAAGATGTAATTGATTTGGATATTATTCAAATGAATCAGAAACATGGATTAAGTTTTGAAAGCAAAGACACTGTATTTTGTAAGGGCCATGAACAGCTATTTATACAGTTATAAATGCAGAAACTTTCATCCCTTAGAACAGATGGTAGAAAATGTAGCAGATGTTTCTTTTGAAAAAACCTACTTTTAACCTGGCAATGATATTTTTCACCTCACAAGTTGCTGCACTGTGTGCTGTTTTCATACATTTTTAAAGCATTGTTTTGCTTCTTCTCAAGTTAAATGTTGTGGCAGGAGTGGCTAAAAAAAAAATTGTTAAAGGGTGTTAAAAGTCTGTTAACTTCTGTGCTCATGATATAGGGGCAGTCTGGCTCTTTCTTCACCCTCCTCTTTGGCAATTGCACACTGAGAAAGGGGAAAAATATTCAAGCACAATCTAATTCAGGAATCCTTTAAAATCTCCAGTTCAATCGAGTTAAGGAAAGCTTTCTGAGGGTGCACAGCTATTTTTTGGGGAAGAAAGCTACCGAAGCAGCACTGCAGATTGCAGGAAACTTCAAACATCTGCGAAATGCAGGCTGTAAGTGGAGCTGAAAAGAGCCCAAACCTGTGAAAACAGCCAGTCAAACCACCCAGACAACTTTATCTGGGCTCCCTCTGGTGCTGCCTCAGGCAAGAAAAACAGAACCCCCAGGCAACTTTATCCAGGCATCACTGAAGAGTTGTTTCGTGAGTTCCTGTCTAGCATCATTCCCACAGCTTGGGAAAGCATCATCTGGATGTTTTGGGATTTTTTTTTTTTTTTTTTTTTAAGGTTTGCTGGAGTTTTCAGTGAGTCTCCAACAACTGCTGCTGTTTCTAAAGAGTCTCATCCTCACTGAATGAAGCTGGAGGTTTCATTTCCCCTGGTCTGCACAGAGCACCTGGGGTTTCTCCACTTTCCCTTGGCACTCAGGATGTCTGTGGCAGCTTTTCCTGGGACAGGGCAGGTTTGGAAGTTTCTCTCCTGTTTTATAGAGGCAGACAACTACTATTGCAAGCGGAGGGAAAAAACAGCTTTGCTCCCAGCTTTCCCAAATCCAGCTTTGCCTTGGAGCTTTATTCCATTTTTTCTGCTCAACTTCAAGAGTCTCAGCCTGCTGCCTCCTCTCTGTTTCCTCCTGCCAGCTTCCCTTCTTTCCAGAATACTTAAACCTCTCTTGTTTTCCACCAACTTCCATTAAAAAATGGGATCATGACTTGCATTTATCTCTCTCACAAATTCCAAGTGGCCAAGGCTGGCATTAGGGTTAAAATTCAGCAGTGATTGTCCAGTTTAAGAGAACTCATCAGCCTCGAATTCCTTATGGATAAACTCCTAGAAAAAGATCCACAGTTCAAAATATCCAAATGGGTTTGTGCTTCCCAGGATTTGAAAGCCCACAGCAGAAGCCCTAAAACACAGCCCCTGGGAGGTAACTAAAACATGGGCAAGTTTATAATGAAAAAACACACAATTCTCTTTATTTTCCATGTGCTTAGGAGGAAAGAAGGGAGGAAAAAATGTTTCCTTCTGCTGTGCTTTAAATGTCCCAGTGTGTGAATTCACCAGTCACTCCAGACACAAGTTAAAAAAGAGGGGCTGGAAATACAAACCCTATAATGGATGTCTAGACTTGGAGTCTATTCCAACACCTTAAAATTCCTACCCATGGGTCAGAACAAGGTGGGTATGTCCACTTTCAATCAGCAGCACATTCCTGCACATTTTCTCTTATTTGTTTTTACTCCACACAAATGAAGCTCAACAGACACTTTACAGACGTTTAATTAGACAATTCCTTTCCCTTTAAAAAAATTTTACATCGAGTTGTCTCAAAAGGCACGGGGACCCAGCCATGACTTTTATAGAGAGGGGAAAATAAAAAGAGTTTGACCACAAGGAGCAAATTAAAGCAATAGTTAAAAAACGAACTGCTAATTCAACCACATCTTCAATGGAAAATTCATATTACAATGCAAACACCAGCATATTTCTTTCTCCTTTGTGAGTTTAACTTGGAACCTCACCACAGCTTTAAAACTGGATGAAAAGCAAAGAGTTTTGGAGTGAGAATTTCTAGCATCTGTTTTGCTGTGGCAGCACTACAAGAAAAAAAGACTCTTGTATTAAAAGATAGCTGAGGATGTTTGGCTCAGGTTCTTGACCTCGATCTTCATGTTGACACTGAGAAAATCTGATCACTATACCCTAATTCATTTTTTTTTCTTTGTGCAAACTATAATTCTGCAACTTTCCAATTATTTCTGATGTTATTTGAGAGACATTTCCAGGACCTCAGCATGACAGTTGGGTCTTGGTGTTTTTTTGCTAAAGGTTACAGGATGTACAGTTTGAAAACTGTCAAATTAAATAATCAGTCCACTGCAGTTACAGGGGGGCCACTAATAGGATCAGAGGGCGGGTGTTGGATCCCAGAAACCTGGGAATTTTTGAGCTTTCTGTGCTTTCTGGCACTGACCCCTGGAGAACACTGCTTTGGACCTCAGACCTTGGAGAAGTTTCCAAATTTGGGTGATGGAGTTAAAATCACTGGTGTGTAGTTAAATAGAAGTGTGTGATTTCACATGGTGAAGGGTTTGGAATTTGGGGTTTTTATAATACAGTAATAGGTATGGGACAAGATGGAGGATTTTGGCTGGTGTCTCTTTTGATGTTCATCTTCCTTCTTGTTCATGGTTTCAGGCAGTTTCTGGTTGGTCAGCCAGTGTCACACTGATGGTCACAGGTGTTTGGTTATTGGGTTAAAAGTATAAATAATGTAGGTGTTAATTCTCCATTGGACAGTTTAGCTTTAAGAGACCTTGGAGCAGTTGGATCTGTCTCCATTTTGCTCACTTTTAGAAGGTAGCTAGAAGTGCTGCTGGACTTTCTGTACTTTAGATAAGATTTAATAAACAGCCAACCTGAACACACACACAAAAAAAAATTCTTCATATATTTTTTAATCATGGCTCTGAGTGAAGACAGAAGAGACTCCAGACAAACCACTGATTAAGTGGTGCAAACACCACCACTGCTACAGGCTGGAACACCTCTGTGCTGGAGCCAGGCTGGGAGAGTTGGAATTGTTCAGCCTGGAGAGGAGAAGCTCCAGGGAGAGCTCAGAGCCCCTTCCAGTGCCCAAAGGGGTTCCAGGAGAGCAGGAGAGGGACTGGGGACAAGGGACATGTGTTGGGTTGGTGTGTCCAGCAATGTGTGCTCTGTCCCATCTCTTAAACCAGGTGGGGCAGTGCTCCTGATCTCCTGGCACATATTCTCTGCTCATGGGCCATCTTTAAACCAGCTGGGCAATCATCTTTATCTTCCCACAGCCCATCCTCCCTCCAGGAGATATCTCCTGTTCATGGCCACTGAGTCCCAGGGCATGGCTGATAAAATTCCATCATCCCACTGGGAGATGCTCCAGCCAGGGCAGGAGCCAAGCCTTTCCTACCCAGAGAAAAACTGACATTTGGACACCAAGGAACCTTCTTCCCACTGCATTCCAGAGGAAAACCAGAGCCTTGCACATCATCCCTGGAGCTTCAGAGGAAACTGCACCTTCTCCAGGAGCACTGCTCCAGTTGAGCCACATCTGCCCCTGCAGGAGGATGCAGCACCATGGAATGGGACTGTGCCACCACCCTGACTGACTGACTGTGCCAGCTTGGATTCTGACTCTGGCAGGGTTGGCATTGTTCTGTGTAATGCTGCATTGCTATTTTAATTGTCCAAGGAAAGAACTGTTATTCCTAATTCCTCTATCTTTGCCTGAGAGCCCCTTAATTTCAAAATTATAATAATAATTTTGAGGGAGGGGGTTTACATTCTCCATTTCAAAGAGAAGCTTCTGCCTTTATTGGCAGACACCTGTCCTCCAAACCAGGACAGGACAGAGTGACAGAGCATGGAGGAATGGCTTAAAATGGCAAGAGAGCAGGCTGAGATGAGATATTGGGAAAGAATTCCTCCCTGTGAGGGTGGGAAGGGGCTGGGATGAAATTCCCAGAGCAGCTGTGGCTGCCCCTGGATCCCTGGCAGTGCCCAGGCTGGACACTGGGGCTGGAGCAGCCTGGGACAGTGGAAAGTGTCCCTGCCATGGCAGAGGGTAGCACTGGATGAATTTTAAGGTCCCTTCCAACCCAAATTATTCCCCGATTCCACGATTTTAAACTGGTGATGGAATTCCCCAGCTCCCAGGTCCCATAGCAGCACCCTGTCCCACAGCAGTGCCATGGCCAGGGCCACCAAGCAGGAATTGTCCCCTTGCACCTCTAAGGAGCTGCTGGCACCCTCAGTTGCCCTCTGGACCTGTCCTTGCTGCAGAAAGATGCAGGAACTCTGAGGGCAATTACTCAAGGGTAGGAATTTGCCCTGTGATTACAAAACAATTGACCCTGTGCACATTTTCAAGATTTTTTTCTCACCAGGAATGGTTAAAAAGTAGCCAGAATACAGTTCATCCTAATCAGAGTCTCAATGAGGTGTTAAACCTTGTGGAAGATGAACCAAGGATTTCATACCACAGTGGTTCCCTTCACATCACAGACAAGTTTTGTGCTTGAAGACTCGAGGTTTGCTGACAAATGAGTGCTGAATCCTGACCCTTGTGATATCAGCAGTGATTTGTCATGTGCTCTCAATCACAAGGTTTACCACTGGCATGGTGTTTTATAGAAAATCAAAGTGGTATTTTTTTCTCTTTGGAAAGCATGGTGTGGTTTGGTCAGTAAAAAGACAAGATTTCATTTTTTTACTGAAGTTTTCTTTGGATTCTTGGGTTTGTCTGCTGGGATGCCACACTGGGACTGGGTTTTGGCTTTCACAAGAAGCAGGAAAAGGGACTTTATAACAAGCCCTGCAGTTAATGGATCTGTCAGAATCTTTACACTACAGCCTCATTAAGTGCACTTTCAGCTGAAAACAATTGCCCAGTGACAGTGACAAGGAGAACACTAGCAAATAAAAAGTTTTATTTCTTACAGGAGTGGGCTAAATAATTGATTTTATATCCAAGTGATCTATGGGAAATGCAATGCCAGTTGTTCCAACACAAATAGGAAAGAATTAATTTCTTCACGAGGAAAATCAGTATTGATCAACCAAACCTCATTAACCACTCACAAGTCAGAGCATTGAGAGTAAACTTCAGGAAATCATTTTAGTGGCAATCCATTTCCTTTCCTCTGTGTGAACCAAGCAGAGAAGTAATTTTTTGAAGTGATGCAAACATTGGTTTGGTGATCCATAATCTCAGGGGGGCTTGTAATTCCAGTCAGTTTGGAAGAGCTCAGCCTCACAGCTCTGCTTCTGCCTGGGTTTACTCCTAGGGAAATCCTTCTGTGGCTGAAGAGAACCATTCAGGAAGAGAACCATTCAGGATCCCATTTTCTGGGGGAGAATATAAATCAGCCAGAGTGATATAAACCATGGGTACCACTGCAAAAGCCTGGCTCCCACCAAAGGAGTGGGAATGTGCTGAACAGAATCTGCTGAAGGATTCTCCTGGATTCCTGTGATCCCAAGGGTTAAATTTTGGGTGCCCCCACAAGCACATCCTTGCAAGCTGTTCATAAACCAGGGATGAAGCAACAGGACTGAGTAGGAAGCCCTGACATCTCCAACCAGGCCACAGCAATTTCTGAGGCTGCAGTGAAAGATCTACTTCCAGAATTTTGGTGATTTGCCTTAGAGGAGCCCAAAAGATCAGGGCTTCCTACTTTCCCCTGCTTCTTTACTCCTGGATTACCAGAGAGGGCACAAAACTGCTTGTAGAGGCTTTCCTGAATTCTTAAACATCAGTGAAAAGCATGATCTCAGAGTTGTGCAGCACACAGGAAAGCAGGTACCTATATTTATTTAAATTGAAACCTGCCAAATCTCCTGCTTGGGGAATATGTTTGCAAGTTTTCCAAGGAGAACTGTGCAAAGGTAAATCTTGCCTCATCTTGTGTGGTGAGAAAAGTGAGAGATTTTCCTTTTCACATCTCAGTTTGCACAGAAATCAGGCAAAATCACTGAGCCATCTCAGTCCTGTGCAGAAAAACAAAATTAGACCATGAGGATGAGTGTTTGGGCTGTCCTGAGCTGTGAAGATCTGCCACCACCCCCTCCCCAAACCCACCACCACCCCAAAACTGCAGTGACCCCCAGATGGAGTGATTGCCAGGATATCTGGAGAAGGAGATGAAAATCTATATAAACACATAGAACATGAAATTCTGCACTTGCCATGCTCTGACTTTGACCATAGCTCTTTCCTGATCACATCTCCCTGACAATGTTTGAAAATGGACTTGTTGCCAAGCCATTTTTGCTGTAATTTATTTTTTTTTTCATATTCCTGAGCTGAAAATCAGCATGCATGAAGGCAGACATTGACACTCTTCCATATACAGTTTTTGTTTAACATAACTTGAGGCACAAAATCCTGAAACTTGAAGAAATTCTAAATCCTGCTGGCCCTGACAGACCACAAACTCTCTGTCTGTCTTTCCTAAGAGAAGACTGCTTCAACAGATCTGAAAAATTGAAAAGACCATCCCTTGGTTTACTTTAACACCTGAAAATCACTTCTCATTTGAGTTTTCAAGGTTAGTGGACTATGTGCATTGTTTTATTTTCATTGAACTGTAAACACTGATAAGGTGATTCCAAGGAAAGATCAGTTTTCACCTCAGAGGATGTGGGCTCAAGTTTGCCTGTTGCACTGTGCTAAAACAAATGTGTTTGTTTTAATTCTTCCAACCAGAGAGCAAAAACATCACAGTTTGGTGGGGAGCCAGTGAGCTCTGATACAGAGAGCTGGCTCAGCTTTGGTCCATCCTTGGCTGGCTCAGGAATTGTGTGTCCAGCAGGAGCAGGGCAGGGATTGTCCCTCTGTGCTGGCACTGAGAGCCCCTCAGGCTGTGTCCAGCTGTGGCTCCTGCAGAGCCCTGGAGGGGCTGGAGGTGTCCAGGGCAGGGAACGGAGCTGGGGAAGGGGCTGGAGCCCCAGGAGGGGCTGAGGGAGCTGGGAAGGGGCTGAGCCTGGAGAAAAGGAGGCTCAGGGGGGACCTTGTGGCTCTGCACAGCTCCCTGACAGGAGGGGCAGGGAAAGGAGCAGAAGAAATGGCCTCAAATTGCAGCAGGGGAGGGTCATATTAGATATGAGAAAAAAAATAATCTCTACAAGAGTGGTCAGGCATTGAAATGCATTGCCCAGGGAGGTTTGCAGCCACTGTCTGGGGGAGTGCTCAGGACAGGCTGGATGTGGCCCTTGGGGACAGGGGTTGGGGTGATGCTGCTGCTGGGATGGCACTGAATGATCCCCCCCCTTGATGATTCTTGTGTTCTGTGATCTCTCCCTGCAGTTGGATCCCTGTGTGTGCACAAGCAGATCCATGCTGGAAGTCCATGATTTACTCAAATGTATTCAATTTGTACATGTTGGATATAGAGAAAAATTGCACAGAATTGTGACTGTGGAGAAATGGAAGCCAGAAAAGTTGTGTCTGTTCTATAGGAGTAAAAGCTGCTCTCAGTTGTTTTTTTGTTTTTTTTTCCTCTGTACTGTATTTCTGTGGTAAATTGTTAGTCCCTTTTATTTACAGTATTCCTGAAAAATGCCAATGGGCTATTTCCCTAATCCAGATGCATCAAAAATAGTGATATAATATACTTGGAATTTTAATATCAAGGATAAAACCAGCAAAACTTTACAAAGAATCAGCACCGTAAACAAGCGATGCTTTATGCATTTAATTTATTTGCTTAGTACAGAGGCAGCATCTGTTTTCAGTGAGATGCTGCTTTTTAAAAATTTTATTTCTCGAAGTCAGCAGCTGGAATAAATGAAATAGCAGCCAAATGAACAGTTGGAGGGAATGATTCTGCTGGAACAAGGGCATGGAAGGACAGCTGAGGAGGACAGTGCAGGAGGAGCTGTAACCTCGGGATGTCCCAGGAATGACTCCCAGGCTCTCCATCTCACACGAGTTTCTTGCAGTGCTGCTGATTCCTCTGTTATCAGGAAGCAGAGCAGTGGAGGAGAGCTTCCTCTGGACCCACCACACATCCATGATGTTGGAAAATTCCTGCAGGACACGGGCCACGGTGTTGCAATAGGAACAAACCTGCCCCTCTCCGTGCTGCAACTGGAGAGCCAAACATTTTGGCCTCAAGTCACGTTCTTAAGCTTCTCCTTGGATTCCAGCTTCCAAAATACCAAAGTATAAATTCTCTTCTTTCTTCTTTGCTCTCCAGCCCTTTGGGCTCACCACCTCAACCTGCTCCAGTCAGGGCTGGAAGGACGGACGGACGGACGGAGCCTGAGGAGCAGCAGGGCAGGACAGGGGTGAGATGAACTTCCCAAACTTCAGGAGCTGACTGCCAGCACCCTGGGGAGTGAGGAGCCCCTGGCTGCTGAGGAAGCACCAGGAATAAATGGACAGAAAGGTATTTCTGGGCGGGTGCATGGCAAGAGTGAAGGGCTGGCACAGCTGGCCACGAGGAATAGTGGAATTAGTTTAAACTGCCTTTATTATAATGAAGAAAATTAACTGGGCTCTTAATCATCCCAATTAAAGCTTCTACCACACCAGATTGTCCTGGAAGGAGGGCTCCATCATAACTTGAATAACCAGGGCTCTCTGTTTAAATACCTTTTCTAGCCCTCTGTTTTCTCCCAGAGGGTCTGAACCTTTCTAACACTTAAGTCCCTCCATGCTGCCAGAGAGAACAGAGTGGATTTGAGAACAATACCTGGAATATTCTTAATTTCCTTTTCTCCATGGTTGTGTGGCACTGTAGAGCTCTGGTTGCTGGTTTGCCCCTCATGGAAGGGTTTTTTCTGTAACAGTGGCACTGGAATTAAAGTGTAAATCCCTTCTTTTGCCCCCTTACCCTTTACAGTGCTGAATTCAGCACCCACATTAGAGCCCACCCAGGGAAAGGATCACCCTGCCAGGAGCTGGAACATTTTGGATGAGAAGCCCCACACAAATGCAAGATGATAGTGCTGATAGCATTAACTACCTTGTAGCTCAGTGTTTCAGGCTTGGAGAGGACTGAATGATTCAGAAACTGTGTTTGCAGTAATAGCTTTGCACAAAGAGGTCACTTAGAGATAAAGTAGCAGATAATTCAAACCAGAATTTCAGGCTTAGCTTTGCATTTTCCCCCCTTCTTTGAAGGAAATGAGAGGTGACACAATTGGATTAGATACACATTTTAGGCTTTTTCAGAAACTGGGATGTTATTTGCTGAAAAGATTGTAACAGTTCCAGGCTGATAAATGCAGTACATTGTTTTTGGCATGCATATCAATTCTTAAAACAAATACTCTTTACCAGAAATTTTGTAGAAGCTCTTTTGGACTCTGGACAGTCTATTAGGTAAATATGGGCTTTGCAGCACTATAGGAAAATGTAGAGTTTTACAGAAGCTTTTCAAAGTTTGGCAACACCATCCAGCCCAACTTCCTTTATTTTATAACAAAGCTCTGGAGATAAGAAGAGCGAGGGAGACAGAGAGGTACTTTGATTGGCAAATGTGTCAGGAACAGAGATAGAAAAATGGGAATCTGTGTGAGGCTGTTCCAGAAACCCGAGAGAAGCAGAGCACCCTTGTCCAGCACTGGGATCACAGGAGGTGAAAGTGCTCCAGTCTGCCAAGGAATGTGTGAAAAGCTGCCTTCTACAAAGTGCCTCTGTTCTCTTTGCCATTGATTACCAGTGTGTGGGTACAAATTCAGGTTTTACTCACACACAGGTGCCCGTGTCAATGCAGGTACAGACTGCAATTGCTTTCATTTAATCGACCATCATTTCAGGAACTGCTGGCAGCTCCTCAGAGAGGAGCACTTCTCTCAGCCCTCTCCATCAGCCAGCTGGTTTCATCTTTGTTCTGTGGAATGCTTTCCTTGCTGTGGAACTCCAGCTTAGGAAGGATTCACCTGCTTTGGAGCCTGCTCCCAGGCCCAGAGCTGGCAGGACATCTTGTAATTGTGCTGCATCCAGAGGCTGCCTTGCCAACGCTGGAAAGGAATTGTCTCTCTCAGTTTTGATAGCTCTGGATTCCTGGAGGTTCAACTTATTGGAAATCCAGAGCCCTTTCCATGGCCTTGGCCTGATGGACAAGCTCCAGGAGAAAATCAGTGTGTCTCAGTGAGTTCTTTTGGACAGGGTGGTGCCTTTTTGGGCAGCAGGAGGAAAAGTCACATCAGAGCCCAAGGTGTTTCATCTTGCTGTGCAAACCCAGCCTATCTCCACACACAGGTGGGAATTTTGGGTGTTTTTTGAGACAGACTCACCTGTATGGCTCTCTTGAGTTGTCATCCCCTGCCTCAACTGGCTCAGTAGAATCTTTTCCATGATATTCACTGGAAATCTTTTAGCTGTGGTCACAGTGGAGGTTTTTCCTGCTTTGATTCACCTGTGGAAAGCACCTCAAACCTCCTGTGTCCAAGTGCAGGGCTGTGCTAAGGGACAACTCCTGCCAAGGTGGGTTTGGGGGATTTTCAGGCCACTGATTGGCAAGGATGAAGAAATCTCCCTGCAGATCTGCTGGGATATATTCAAGGAAGTGATAAAAAACCAAGTGAAGGAAGTTATTGAAAAGTACACATAGTTAATGACGGTCTAGATGGGCAATATGTGGAAAATGTAAACAAGCCAGGGCTGAAGGGAAACAAAAGAAGTAAAAGTATCTTGCAGAGCACTGAGAAAATCACTGTGAGACTGGACAAGCAGGGAGAGATCTGAGGGAAGAGCAGGAAAGCAAGGAGCAGAGCAATGTCCTAAGGGTTAACTTCTCTGGAAATGCAGTTGGGCCAATAATACCGACAATTAGGGTGGAAAAAAAAAAAAAAGTGGTGAATCACATAGCCCAAAGGTGAAATTTTTTGAAGCCTGCCTCAGCCAGCTTTAGGAGATTGCAGTTCCAGGTTTAAAGGGCTTAGTTCCTCCAGCAGAAAACTCTGCTCCAAGAAGGAGTTAAAAGAAGTCCTCCAAAAAGAGATAAATAACACTCCTGGCCTTGGGGGGACACAGAAATCTGAAAAGGTGTATTGGAGCAAGTGGAGGTTTGAGGTAGCTGAGTAAAGAAAATAGTGGAATGAACCCTGAGGAAAAGAGTTCCTTTCATTCCAAGCAATCCAGAGGTATAATTCATTGTCCTGATGAAATCAATTGTCAGCAGGCTGCACTCAAGACTCAGAACAGGGGGAAGAGACAGAGTGGCTTCAAATCAGGGAGTGTTGCAGTGGCCAAGGATTCAGAAGCTGAGGAATAAGTGGAAAAGTGTGGAGAGTGCAGGCACTCCCTGTGAGTCCATTGTCAGTGATTCAGCTGAGATGTGCTGTGGGAAGCAGGAGAAACATAGGGAAAAACATGGAATTGTAGAATGGTTTGGGTTGGAGGGGACCTTAAAGATTATCATATTCCACCCCATCCGTGGCAGGGACCCCTCCCACTGTCCCAGGCTGCTCCAACCCCAATGTCCAACCTGGAGCTGAACATTCCAGGGATCCAGGGGCAGCCACAGCTGCTCTGGGAATCCCATCCCAGCCTCTCCCAGAGAACAATTCCTAATTCCCAATATCCCATCTCAACCTGCTCTCTTTCAGTCTGAAGGTGTTTAATGCCCTGATGAAAGCTCTGCTTGAACTCTTACACCACAGAGCCGTGAGGATTTATGGGGTTAAGCAATTGCTTCATATATTTAAAAAAAATTCTAAATTTAGTGAATGACAAAGCAGTCTGATTTCACCATCATCCTTTTGGGTTTTTATCAGGCATTATAAAAGCTGGATGTATTACAGAACAAAGCCACTGCAAGTCTGCTGTTAAGGTCCACGTGCAGGTGCAATTGCAGATCTGGCAGACACTCTTAGGTTGGAAATAAACCTGGAGGAATGATTTAGCAATAATTGGCATGTGGATGAATTAGTTGCAGCTAGAGAAAGGAAGTTATAAAACAAGCAGATTGTTATGTGAACCCTGTAAGCTTTGTCTTACCTGGGTGTTTTGTGGTGCTTGAGGTTAAAAGTGTGGCATTGAAATGTTGTATTTAATGTCAAATATGAATCAGGGCAGAGCATGAACAGTGTGTTTTGGTGGGCTGAATGACATGTGATTATCAGCAGATAATCAGGCACTTAAATGCTGAAGTTGGAACAATATTGGGTGCAAAATACAATCATTTGGAAAGAAAAATGCTGGAAAGCAGCTCTGAGGAGAAGGAGCTGGGGGACACCGAGCTGTCCCTGAGCCAGCAGAGTGTCCAGGACTGTCCTGGGGGCATTGGGGTGAGACCCCCCAGGCAGGGGTGACCCTGTCCTGTGCCCAGCCCTGGAGGCTCCTCTGGCTGCTGAGCCCAGCTCTGGCTGCTCAGCACAGCAGGGACAGGAGCTGCTGGGGCTGAGCAAGGGCCTGGAGCATCTCCCTGCCCAGGAAAGGCTGAGGGAGCTGGGGCTGCTCAGCCTGGAGAGAGACAGAGAGAGGGCTCAGCCCTGCCTGGGCCTGCCTGTGCCTGTCTGTCTGTCTGTCTGTCTGTCTGTCCCTGTGTGCAGGGAGGGCAGAGCAGCCCCAGGCTCTGCTCCAGGGCCCAGCAATGGCCCCAGAGCCACGGGCAGGGGCTGAGCCCAGCAATTCCCCTGCACAGGAGGCACAACTTCTGCCCTGGGCAGGGACCAGCCCTGAGCAGAGCCCAGAGAGGGGCTGGAGTCTCCTCCCTGGGGATGTTCCAGAATATTCCACCTGGACACAGCCCTGTGCTCTGGGATGACCCTGCTCCAGCACCGTGTCCCCAGACAGACCCATTGTCTGGAGGGTGTGCAGCCTCACAGACCAGACCAGAATAAATACATTTGTACTCCCAGGGACCTTTGGACAGCTCTAGTCTTTACTGGGGCCTGTAGGGAGACTGGCTTTTCCTGTCTGTACAGTAACTTTCAGACATATTTTCTGTGGATGATAAAATCAGGAGAATGTGTGGGGGTATATGAGGCCACCTGGGTGTGATTTCCTAATAGCAGACGTGGGGTTTTGTTCTGGGGTTGTTTGTGGCTTTGAGTGCTGCTCAGCATCTCAATCCTAGTGCATTGTCTGTGGTCTGGAAAGCCCCTAGAGAGCATTTTCATCCATGAGTACCTTTAATTCAGCATCTACATCCATGTTTTAAGGCTCTTTCAAGTGTCTTGTTTTTTGAGAAATTGAAAATATTTAATGTCCTTGACACTGAGTGACCCAGCCTGTGGCAATGGATGGGAATGTGCAAGCCTTCAATTCTTAATTAACTGCTTGAGAAAAGCAAGTGTCCCATGTTAGAGACACTCAGAGGGACAAATCAGACCCAGTCTCCACTCCTGGTATCTTTAAGATTGTATTTAACACTACTTTTCAACAGTTGTGCCTGAAACCAACTACTGCTATAAATATGGTGGAGTTAATTGACATTAAAGGAGAATCTTGGTCGGGGCAGTATCTCCCAGTTAAATCTCTCTTTTCTTCACCTGCTGCCATTTGCAAGCCCAAACAATCCTTGCAAACATTAAAATCAGGAGAGCTCTGATTTGTTTTTCATGCTTTTCATTTTCTCCTTCACATGATGGATGGTGGGATTTATTGTAGCTCAGAGGAACAAACCAGTTGTTATTCAATCTACCCCAGGCAAGCTGCCCTGGCAACAGCCAAAAATAATAGCCATGGTCCCTGAAAAGATTCTGCTCAGAAATTCTGAAAGAATTCACCTTTGGGGCAGGGAGCAAGCATGGAAAAATGCAGCCCCAAAGGTCAGCATTTTGCAATGCTCATGGCACATGGAAATAGGAGGTTGTGATGGAGACTGTGGTGCAATCCTGGTGACAATGGGTGCAGCCAGCACCCCTGTCCATCCTCCTGTTGTGGAGCCACCACTTGCTTCCCCTGCCACATCATGGACTGGATTTTACTTCCTCTGAAAGCTGAGCTCTGCAGATCAACAATGACAACTGTGCTTAATGCAAAAATTTGAAGTTGAGCCTTTTCATCCCTGTCTGGGCAAATGTTTGCCCTTGGTGTTTGGGAGATCACTTTCCATGTGATCTTGTGCCACAATCTCTGTTGGTGATTGCAAACTTCAGGACAGTATTAGTACACACACCCTGTACTAAAAACTCTGTGCCCTTCCCTGTATGACCCTCTTTTTGTGCACTTTCTGTAGTTCTGTGCTTTGTCAACCTCAAGACTTGTCTGTAGGCTCACTTCTTAATCCTCTTGGATAAAGTTTGGCAAAAGCACACACTTCAGGTCCTTTCATTCAAGCCAGTAGAGTTATTTTTCCAGGAAGACACATTTAAAAATGCACAAAGGTACTCATTTAATTTGCTCTGCCTTTTTACTGCTGCTTCCTGAGAGGCCATCTAGTCTGGCTATCTGAAACCAGTAGCCACATTTTTGTCCCAAATAGTCACAGCTCA
Source organism: Erithacus rubecula (assembly GCF_903797595.1). Taxonomy (NCBI): domain Eukaryota; kingdom Metazoa; phylum Chordata; class Aves; order Passeriformes; family Muscicapidae; genus Erithacus; species Erithacus rubecula. The sequence goes on along the minus strand of NC_136658.1, from coordinate 109,746,609 downwards.
AAGAAATTCAGTAAAGAAAATTCCAAACAGATATTTTCACAGGGATCTCATTGGTGCTCATGAAAAGAAGTTTTCAAGTAAAATAAACCATTATTTCTCAAATTATTCCAAAGCAAAGCTCCATTAAAATATCCCAGAAGTTTTAAAGGTAAGGAAAAAAAACCCCAATCTACCTGCTGGACACTGCTGAGAAACATGCTAGAGAATTAGATATTGTACCCCATGGTTGGAAAATACAGAGTGGATTTTGCAGATTTAGTGATCCAAACAAACTGAAATGTGATTAGGAGATATTTCCCTTCCCACTGTTCTCCTCCAAAGTGTGCTACTGAAGACACATGAAATTGGAGATGAAAGTTTCTCTTTGATAGAGGAATGCTCCTTGTGCCACATCAACAGGAGGTTGAGGAGATGAGGTTTTCCAGCAGCTCCCAGGAGGATTCCTGGGATCAGGGCAGCTCTTAACTAGGGAAATTCACACTTGAGGAAAAACCACAGAATGCTGTGTTTGTGGCTATAGGAGAGTGACAGAAAGGATAATGCAACATAGTTCCTGGTGAAATGGAGAAGCAAAAGAGGGAGAGAGCTTTATTTAGAGAAACACTACACTTTATAGGGTAGTATGTGAAAGACAGAGTAGAAAAGACTCAAGGTCCAAGAAGGCAATACCTCTTTGAAATCATGCTTTCTGCAAAACATCACGAGACACTCACATGGCTCTCACACACCCTGCAGGTGCATAATCATTGTTATAATTCCTTGTCCTTGTGCAGCCTGAGAAACTCAAGGCTTCAAGGCTGCTTTCTTCCTGGTTCCCAGTAGCATCCAACAACAATAGAACACCCAAGAGAGAGATCACCATGGGACAAGGGGAGAGAAATGATAGCCCAGGCAAAGCTGCCTCTGTTTCTCGTGGTCAGCTGGATGTTTCCAGCCCTGTGTCCCCTGGAGCAGCTCCTCTAGACCATAACCCTGGCTCATTCTTGGGCCAGACATCCTGCTTGCAGCTGAGAACAATACTCAGGATTATGTCTTGCAGAACACAGTTTTCCACGAGCTTGGATTCAATCCTCAACAAATCCAACCTCATGCTACAGCTCTGACCTGAGGGACCTGGAGAATTGTCTGCCCTTGGAAGTGCTGCAGGAAACAGCTTTGCCTGCTGGGCAGCTCCCAGTGATGTGAGCTGAACTTCCATGGGGATGTTCAGGCATGCTGCTGGCTCATGATGTGGCAAACCAAGCATGCACCCACCACAGAGTGCCACAAAGCAAAGACACGAGGAGCAGTTCCAGGAATCTGAGGTGAATTTTTGCTGCTTTGGACATTTTGACCAGATTGGCAGGGGAGGGGAAATTAAAATCCCTCTTGGAGCTGAAGCCCATTGTCATTTTCACTCTGGTGTGGAAAGCCAGCTTGGATCTGAATTTCTGCTTGTGAATCTTCCCCATCTCTGGGAAAGAACCAAACCCAGAAGATGCTCATTTCCACAGCCAGGGAGAAGGCAGCCAAATGTGCCTGGGAATGAGTGGCTTTTCTCAGAGGCTGCTTTTCCTCCAGAGCTTTCTGCTACCTGGAAATCCTCTTGCTATCTTGGGTGGCAATATGTGAGTATTTCTGTCATCAAGAAGTTAAAATTCTGGGCAGAAACTTATATTTAGAAGCTGTCAAAGTCCTTCCATCCCTCACAGGACGGCAGTGGAGCTGGGGGTCTGAAACCCTGAGCCAGCTGGATGAAGAACAATCACCTTCCCTGATGTGAACAGATAAGACACATCTCAGCAAGTGCAGCCTTCTCATGTCCAGATTCCTTGGGATGAAGTTTTGGAAAGCTGTGGTAACAGGGTTTCCACAGAGGTCACTGCTCACTTCATTGAGAACAGAGCTGGGCTCTCCTCAGCCAGATCCTTCTGTGTGAAGCTTGTCAGGCAGAATAAAATCCTGTTCCAATTATGTGCTTTCCATGTGCACAAACCTCCCCCAGGAGCTGCAGTGTCAGCCACAACCTCTCACAATGCAAAGAACACATTGTGAAGGGCTTGTACTAAACCAGGCTGGGAAAATGGGCTGTGAATTCCTCAAGGTGGCCATTGCTCCAGTGCCAAAGATGTGACAAGGGAAAAAAGATAGAAAAATGTGTGTCAGGCATGCTAAGAGCACATGTAAGTGTGGTGTCTGGTTTTCTGAAGTGTGAAGATTCCTGTCCCTGTTGGTGTCCACAGGACAGTCCAGGGAGGAGCTGGAGCTGCTGCAGAGCCCAGAGGAGGCAGCAGGATGAGCAGAGGATGGAGCAGCTCTGCTGGCAGGAAAGGCTGGCACAGCTGGGATTGTTCACCTGCACAGGAGAAGCTTTGGCTGAGCTCAGTGTGGCCTTGCAGGGCCTGAAGGAGCTGCAGGAAACATGGAGAGAGACAATTCCCAAGGGATGGAGGGACAGGACACAGGGAATGGAGGGACAGACACAGGGAATGGAGGGACAGGACACAGGGAATGGAGGGACAGGACACAGGGAATGGAGGGACAGACACAGGGAATGGAGGGACAGACACAGGGAATGGCTCCCACTGCCAGAGGGCAGGGCTAGATGAGACATTGGGAATTAGGAATTGGCAGGGTGGGGAGGGGGTGGGATGGAATTGCCAGAGCAGCTGTGGCTGCCCCTGGATCCCTGAAATGTTCAATTCCAGTTGGGGTTTGGAACAACCTGGAATTGTGGATGGTGTCCCTGCCATGGCACTGGATGATTTTTAAGGTCCCTTCCAACTCAAACTATTGTACAATTCCATGACTTGCATTTCCTGCAGCACCTTCAGGCACAATGCTTTACCTTTATTTCATGGGAATCTCCATAATGAATTTTAACCCTTTCAATCCTGCTCTTGACAAGAACTTAATCAGTAAGAATCAGGTGAAATGTTTGATGAATAGATGAATACTCTGAAGCATGTGGGAAAAATGCAAAAACTAGAGGACTGTCTTCAAAAATTGAAGAAAACATAGAGTACACAAAGCACAAATATCTCTGTTTAACAAGACAAGGCTCACTTCACATGTGGATTTAGTTGTGTAAAAGCACAAATAGGTGTTTAGCAGTTCTCAGGTGACACCCCTGCCTGAACTTGTTTTGTGCAAGAACCATTTCTCTGTTTTTTATAACAATGCCAATTTCTTTATGTCCTGGCTCTGATTTTTATCTCAGCATTTGGGGATTCCCAGGAACAGAGAAAAAGAGATAAGGCTTTGAAGAGTGGCTGTGGATTTTCCCCTTCCACACTGCACACATCCTTCTGAGCTGCACCACGTTCCACATGAGAAGCCCAAAGCACTTTTTCAGTAAAAAAACCTGATTTTTGGATCAAGGTGCAGGTGCAGATTTGATGAGTGAGGCTAACTTTTCTGCCAGGGATCCAGTTTTATTGCTTCTTTTTCTTACTTAACTTTATCCAGAATCCACAGAAAATCTGAAAATGCCCTGAGCAAGCCCCTTATCACCATGGGGTTTATTGCTCAGCTTCATTGAATGCAGAAGTTTGGATCAGTATTTCAACATCTCCAGACCACATTTTTTAACTCAACCTGTGGTTGCTGCAAGGAAAGAGATTTATAAACCCTGGTACTGAGGTAAATCTGCAGGAAAAAAAAGTGAATTTATGCATTTTGGAGGGAATGAACTGACAAATTAATTTCTCCTTCTGGTCCACCTCAGCAGCAGTGTGGGAACAGCCCCAGAGCTTGTGGGGACCCACAAGGAAGTGACACTTGTTTAAGGTGGAAAACTGTTCAAAGAAAGGTATTTACATATTTAAATCAAGTACATAAAGCTGGGAAATACCCTTGCAACTCAAATTCTACTCTCTGCTCTGCTGCCCTGTTTTCCAGAATGGTATAAGAATCCACAGAGCATTAGGAAAAAAAAAAAAAAATCTTTTTTTAGAAGATTAAAAACTGAACTGTTGTGCATCTTTCAGAGCATATTCTCATATTATGATCTCACAAGGACTCCTCACACTACAGTGGATTTCATGGTCACCATGTTGCCACAAATCCTGATTTGGGGATGTGTGGGAACAGCACATTATTCATTTATGATTAGGGAAGTTTGTCAAACTTTATCCAGAGTAAAGAAGGGCAAAGGTTTAATTGGGAATTTTTATAATGCATAATCTCAGCTAAACATAATTTAATTGGATAGTGAAAGACAATTCATAGGTGCTTCACCCCATGACAAAGCTCTGCAAACAGAACAGCTCATCTGAAAGCAGAAAAAGACCTTCACAAGCATTTTTATATATAAATATAAATATATTTATAGCTGTTGCCATCTCCCTCATTGTAAATATAGAGAAAGAGACACCAGTGCAACAGGTTCATGGATTCGGGGAACAATCCAAGTCGTGTGAAATTCTTTAGTCTGTGGCAAAGTGGAAAAAAAAAAAAAATCACCTCTAAGTGTTGCCCTTTTAAATGCAAAACAGCTGCTGCCTACTGGCACTGCCTGAATGCTGCACTTGACAGCAGAATTCCAGCTCCTGCTTCCCTCTGGTCACATATCATGGCATTATTAATATCTGTTAATGGCATTTTCATCCCTGTTTAGCAGGGATTTGGCTCTGGCTGGTGTGTTCCCTGGGAATTTGGGGCGGGACGGGTTTGGGTGGTGAAATGGATGGTTTGGGTGGTGAATGTTTGATGGGAAATGGAAGGAAGGGCAAAGGAAGTTATCCAGGCACTGTGGGATGTGCCTGCAGGTGATGCTGAGCTATCCTGTGCTGGAGCAGCTTGCTGGGATATGGCATTCCCAGGAATTACAGTATAATGATATCCAAGGGCATCCCATGAGCCTTTCTAGTTCTTCCCTTTCCCTGCTGCAGTTTGCATTCCCAGGAATCTCACCAAATCCCAGCATGGTACCAATGGCAGTGCACAGACTTTAAACCCTATTTTCAAGACACCTGATTTAATCCTGCCCAAATCATCCCTGCCTGTGCTCTCTGCAGCTGGGAAACAAAAGTAGAAAGTCACCCAGGCAAACTCAGAAAAAGCCACCAAAGGAAAGGAGTTTTGTGGATTAATAACACTGGAAAACCTGGTGGTCAGGGATTCCAGCTGCTCAGTGTGTGACAATCTTAACCTGAATTTATTTCAGATGAATTTCAATCTCCCTTTTACCAACAGGAAAGGGATAATTGATAATGTTGGCTTTTTATCCTTCTTCCTCTTTTCTCAGCATTATGCAACCACCCATAACCTTATTTATTTAGGAAATAAGGCCTTTCAGGGACTTTGATCCGCCTGGCTGAAGTTTTTTCAAAGATTAACTGACTTCTTCAGAAGTAAATCAGTTTCCTCTGAAGCAGGTATTTGCTTACCACAGAACTGGGTGTTGAGAGCTCTGCACTTAAAAAGTTTGCTGGGCTCAGCTGTAGATTTCCTTAACACACACTGCTGACATCACTGAGTCTCCTCTTGGACTCTTTTTCTTTTTTTTTTCCTCCTCTCTTTCTCCCTCCCTCCCTCTCCTCCCTCCCTCTCTCCAGTTTCTTTATTCAGGTAATTCCAACTCAGGCTTATTTCAACTTGTTTTTGACTGACAGCGAGGGAAGGGAGACTCTCTGAGGGGTTTGTTTTATGTTGGAATTTTTCTCCTTTTTCCTTTTTTTTTTTTTTTAAATGCACACATTGAAAAGCTGCCCAACCTTCTATAAAAAAAGATTGTTTGACTTGTCATGACGATAACATCTAGTAAGGAATCTGAACGTTGCACTTTTACAGGTAAGAGGTATTTGTCAAAAATCCATACATGCTTAGCAGTGCTTTGGGAGCTGTGTGGAACTGGAAGCTAAGGAGTAGGTGCTTTTCCTATTATTCTATATTTTGGTAGTTTAAGGATTTAGAAACTGTGTGTAAAAGAAAAAAAAATGTTTATAAAATTGTGCCTTTTTTGACATAGAGGCAGCTCAGCAATTAAGCAAAAGCTGTGATGGTTTGGTCTTTCCACTGATGTAAAGCACTTAATGTGGGTTTGTAATGCATGGGGCTGAGGTTTTTATATTTGGGGAAGGGGACAGATGCTGAACCTGTCTTTGTCACTGTTTGCCTGCCAGGGATTTTTTTTCCTGTATAAATCCTGAGTGCTGTTTAGAGTGTTGGAATCAGAACTTTCAGCCAGCTCTTGCTCTTTTTTCCAATGCATAAATCAGTTTTCATTGGCATGGTGGGAAAACCTGGAGCTTTATCCTGCCCCTGTTACCTTTGTGTATAAGAAAAGAGAATGTCAGTTTTCTGTGGAAGGTGTAGAGAATGTAAACATGTCTGAGTTGGAGAACTTCAGGCATTGTCTTCCAACTTTTGCCTGTGTCTTCACACAACTTGTTTTCGACAGGTCTGGCTTTTCCTCAATCACAATTTGCACTCGTGGTGCAAATTCCCCTCCACTTTTCTACTCCTCCCTTTTTATTTTCACACTGGGGTTGTGCTGCAGGAGAGTCACAGATAAAATCTCTTTTTCTCCATGAGGTGCAGGTTGTGAAGAGGAACAAAGCTGGCTTTCCTTTGTGAACCAGGAGTATCCAAGCACTTTTTAACTAACCTTGTTCCCTCCCATGCTGTATTTAGAAGCATTTCCAGGGTTTTTCTGATCACAGTGTTTGTATATTTACCTACCAAGTCTATGTTTTCTTGTGATTTTTTTTTTAATTGAGGGGGAAGGAGATTTGCTGCTGAAGAAATATCTTCTTTATTTTCCTGGCTGTAAAATGTCACAATGCTCTCTGCTCTCTTTAATAACCAGCTAACAGGAGGGAGGAAGAAAACCTGGACTGTGACATGGTGCTATTGCACAGTACAAACTGGCATCACTTTTACAAAGCAGAGTTATAGACCAGACCAAAAACTTCCCCAGGAATTTCATCCCAGTAAATGAGGCATGGCCTAGAGACAAAAACAGCAGCAGATGACTTGGGCTTCAGCCTTCCAACGTACATACAATAATTCAGTCTGTTACTTTTTATAGAATTTCAAATGAAAACAAGTAGTTCTTTTTTATCCTGGCTCCTCATGCAATGAAGCAAACAAGTCATTAGCCCACAGCCCTGATTGCAGCTGAATTTTTTTATTGATTTATCCAGATTTCATTAAAGCAGTCTGGAATATTATTTCTGCCTCCTGTGCTGTTTCCCTCTCCTCAGACACAGTGCACAGAGACAGGCTGTGTTCTTTGGGAACAGGTGGAGACCAAGGCTGGGAAGGACCAAGAAAAACAGAAATGTTACTGTTTTACATGCTGAACCTCAGAGCATTTTGAAATTAATTTTGATTCACTCTTCTTCAAGGAAAAACAAGGCAGGTTTTGGGGTGATGCCTCTTTGGTTTGTTTGCTTGATGGAGTGAAAACTCTTTACTTTTAGAGGAACTTTATATGTGTATGAATATTTTAAAGATTATTGATTATTGTATGAAACAGTTAAAATCACCTTTGTCAATTTACTAGGAAGGAATTCACTAAATGATAAATATCTGAAAGCTGAGCTGTCCTTAACCCCTTGGAATGAGAGAAGTTATGAATGACTCGAGTGAGTTATTACAGACTTGAGCATCATTTCAGCATTCAGTGTGAATGGATGTGTTTGTTAATATGGCAAAGGGCTTGGAGTTAATATGGCAAAGAACTTGATGTTAATATGACAAATAACTTCATGTTAATATGGTAAAGAAGTTGATGTTAATATGGTGAAGAGCTTGGTGTTAATATGGTAAAGAACTTGGTGTTAATATGGTAAAGGGCTTGATGTTGATATGGTAAAGAAATTGATGTTAATATGGGAAAGGGCTTAATGTTAATATGGTAAAGAACTTGGTGTTAATATGGCAAAGGGCTTGGTATTAATATGGAAAAGAACTTGGTGGTAATGTGGAGAAGAACTTGGTGGCAATATGGCAAATAACTTGGTGGTAATAGGATAAAGAGTTTGGTGCTAATATGGAAAAGAATTTGGCAAAAATCACGTGCATGTTCTGGAGCCAACAGGGGAAAAGCAGCTCCCAAGGACTGGCTGTGCATGAAATGAATCTGCTGCTCAGTCTCTGCCTGCTGAGTGCTGTGAAATGCACAAACCCATCACAAAGCAGAGCATCCCTGCCCCCTGCCAAGAGCAGGAAATTATCCTGCATGGCCAGGGCAGGGAATTGTGTGCCCAGCCCAGCCTGAGGGTCACAGCAAGGCAGAGCTCAGGCAGGAAGGGAACAAGGTGTGACAGGAGTGAGGGCTGAGGTATTGTCACCCTTCACTGGACAAACATGGCTTGGACATGGAGAGGGACTTTGGGACAACACCCCTGCAGCTCTTTACACCCACTGGGCAGAAAGGTGTTTGGAAATTTCCTCTCCCAGCAGAACCTTCTGCAAAATTTCTGCTGCCTCTGGTGAGAGGAAAGTGCTGGGACAAGGGTTGGTCCCAATTAAAATCATATTTGGCTCCTTTCTGCTTGGTTTTTCTTATGGAGATCCTCAGCTGGATTTGTCTGTGCTTTGTCAGACTCAAAAATCATAAAGTAAAATAAACTTTGGGACAAGAGTATAACCTGATCAGATTAATCTCCATTGTTTTAACTGAGGAGTTTCACTGTTGGTTCAATGTGGTTTCACATCATTAACTTTTCCTTATCTAAACTAGCACTTTTGCACTGAGAATATATGATAAAAATGGTTATCTGTTTAATATATTATCATTATCTGTAGGGAACAGATAATATATAATAATAGATAATATATAATATATAACAATGCACCTACTTAGATGACTTTAAAAGTTATATTAGCATGAACTGGTGAAAAGGGTAAAATATGTCAAATCAAAATTTCCCTTCTCCTCTCTAGAAATGCACAGCCTGAAAAAACCATATAATAAAACAGATACAAATAAAATAAAGTAACCAGAATAAATAGGATAAAATAGAGGTTTACATTTTGACCAGTGAATAAATTCTTCTGGTTAAATGATTTTAATTTCATTCTTAATTTCCCAAGGAAAATGGCAACCAGATAAATATAATTTTCTGCCCTTGTCTGTGAAATTCCCCCAAATTTCCCCTTGTTTTCTGCTCAGCAATGATCCATTCCAAGCTGCCCACCCTGGAAACTCCCATGCCAGCTGTTTTTTTTTCCTGAATTCCTCCAGCCTCTCACCCAAGCAAAAAAAAATAATTTTCAGAGGAGACCAAAAGTGTCTCAGCATCTGGGAGGAGGTGTTGGAGTTACAATCCTGATTCATTTTCTTATGCAAATGGCAAAATTTTCTCACAAAATTAGGATGAAAAGCAAAAACAATTTCAAGGCAACATTTTATTTTAGCCCCACATTGAGTTTGGTTGACTGGCACAATTTTTGCCTCTTGGTAGTTGATCTCTGGACTGTCCTCAGCTTAATATTTTTAGATTAAAACTCCTTTTTTCCTAAGAATAGGCAGAAAATTATCTGTTGTAAGGGAGTCCATTGGGATTCCTGGTCCTGTACATATTTTCCCACTCTGTTCTGTTGTTGCATTCTAAAAAATCCTAAAAAATTATCCAAAGAAACTCCAAACAACAACAACAAAAGAGCACTTTACCTTAAATATAAAATTTTTAAACAAAAATTGATAAAATTTAACTTTAACTGTATTTTATGAACAAAAATGTACAAAATTTAGCATTGATGTTTTTTCTTGTCAGACTGAAATGTCCAAAGCTGTGAGTTGATCATCACCCAAAAAATACTTATTGGTAATAAATCTCTCTGCTCTTTTAAGGTCTCAGACTGGGAGCATAAAATCTTATTTTAAGAAAATATCTTTGGGTTTTTTGGTGCAGAAATGCAGAAAAACACATTTCAGTGGGGCAGCCCCAGTGATTTATCCTCCTGCTGAACCTCAGTGGAGGGTTCTGGCTTTGCAGGTGTATTTCTGGTTGATTAACAGTGAAAAGGTATGAGAGGACACCATGCTTCTAAATGTGCTTGTTTAGATCTTTTAAATAATGATTATATCATCAATGAAAAGCTTTTGTCTGTGACTGCTTTAGAATTACAAGAGATGAAGAGAAATACAAAAAATTAGTCAACCACCCATGATGTTACATAAAGATTGAAAATGCCTTAGAAATCAATAATAACAATAACAACATTTCTGCTCGCACAAGAAGCTTTGATTTAAGCACTTTTCTATATAGCTGAAATATTTAGAGTGAAATCTGCAAAAAAAGCTGGAAGAACAACCAGATCCTCATTCCCCTCAAAACCAAACAGAATTTGCTGAGTTCTTAAAACTCCAGGTGTTGTTAACAGAAATTGCTCCTGATCTTCAGCTTTGCTCAGCTTGAGGCACTACAGGCCACCAAATAATTCTGATTTAGCTTTTTGCTCTTTAGCAACTCATCACTGGCTCCCATCTTGCTAAATAAATGGCAGGTGAAGCGTGGTGAGAAGGAGAGAAGAGTTTCAGGGGGGACCTTGTGGCTCTGCACAGCTCCCTGACAGGAGGGGCAGGGACAGGAGCAGAGGAAATGGCCTCAAATTGCAGCAGGGCAGGCTCAGGGTGGAGATTGGGAAAGAAAATTCCCCTGGCAGAGTGGTCAGGATTGGGATGAGCTGCCCAGGGAGGTTTGCAGTCACTGTCTGGGGCAGTGCTCAGCACAGGCTGGATGTGGCCCTTGGGGACAGGGCTGGGGTGATGCTGGTGGCACTGGGGTGGCACTGGGGGATCCTCAGGGGCTCTGCCCACCTTGGTGATCCCATGAAATAAAAGCAAAAGGCACCTGCACATCCAGCAAACATTCAGGGTGCTCCAACTTACAACTCATCTGCTGCCAGCCCCAGCACCTGGAGGGCTGTGAGGAGTCTCCAGGATGGTCCCTCCCACCCAAAGGTCAGGTTCCTACAAAGCCAAAGGGATCAGATGAAGTTAAGTTGAGCTTTAGTGACAGTCTAGATGTGGCCCTTGGGGATAGGGCTTGGGGTGATGCTGGTGGCACTGGGGTGGCACTGGATGAGCTGGAAGCTTGGGCTTGAGTTTGAAGCTTTCTTCCCACCTTGATGATTCTGGGATTCTGTGATCATGGATGAGGGAGCCTTTTAAACCTTCAGGTTTGATGAATCCCTATTTTGGTGAAGGTTGTTGTGACAATTTCCATATTAGCATGTTGAAACCAAGCTGACCTGTGGCAGGGAATGTCACAGGCAAGAAACTTGAAAATAGAACAGATACCCTACATTTGATTTTAGATTCCTAGCTGGGTTGTTCTTATATAAGAAACTCATTCATAATCTTCAGTGCATAATTTGCATGTTTTACAACAACTAAACTGCATGTGTGTTGGAAAGGCACATCATGGTGTGTAATCTCACCTGGGATCCCACAGAGCACAGCATTTCCCATGGGATTTCACCTGAAAGCCTTCAGCAGTACAGCTCAGACTGACCTGTATTTATTTGGGATATTGTAATTTAAAATGCACCCCTGTACCAGGTAATTAACATGTGTAATTCTCATCCTTTCAGGAGGAGAGGGGTACCTTCACATACACTGGAACAGCTGATTTTCATGGAATAAATTAACTTGGCAGCTTTCAAAAGCTCTCACCTTGCTATAGAGAAAAAGACAATTTCAGCTGTCTAAAAGTTCAAGGTGTGATCTCAGACCATCAGGCACTGCAGGGAGATGGAAACATCCATCCCTCAAAGTATCTCAGGTTCCCATCCTGGAAAAATGCATGCTTTCAAGGAAATAAATCACTTACTATCCATTCAGATGCTGACCATAGCCTGCAGTCAGAACAAATTATTTCTCAGAGCAAAGCAGGTCCTTACACACTTTGCAGTTGGACAAACAAAAAGGAAAACTTTGGGTCTGCTGTAAATAATTTCAGATCTAACAGTGAGGGACACACAGGAGGAACTTTGTTGGTGAATACAATGATGGGGAGAAGTTTGTGGAAATTGTATCTCAAAACAGGTGGATTTTCAGGATATGGGGAAGAGGGGAATTTTATTTATGTCACATGGGAAGCTATTGTGGGATGGGAGAAGTCTAAATGAGGAAAGAAACCCCCAGGGACTGATTAGAGGACAAAGAGGAATGAGATGCCAACAAAGAGCAGAAGAAAGCAGAGCCATGGGGTCAGGGCAGCAGCTGTGGAAAGGTTAGACTGTGACCTTGAGGGGTATAAAGAAATGAAAGATGTGTTTGAATTAATGAAGGACAAATTAAAATGGTCAAAATAGCAGAAAATAAACAAGATTATTTTTATTCCTGAATTTTTGAGTGGGACAGATGAGAAAGGCTGTGAGCAGGAGGAGCCCTGGGAAATGTTAATTAATAAACTGAAACTCTGGACTGGAAGACAAGGTGGATTTGGGAGATGCTGTGGCACCAATCTGCCTGCAGAGCAGAAGTTTGAGCAAGGGAGCAGTTATCATAAAAGGTTTTTACTTCAGGAAGGGCTGGCTTTGACAGGGTGTCACCAGAACAGTGAATGGAGGAGTTTTCTGCTCTGGCACTGAGCTGCCACCTGGCTGGTGGAGTGACAGTCCCTGGGCTTCCAGCAATGCCATGATCTTCACCCCATCTGAAATTGCTGCTATTTGAGATATTCACAGCCCTGCTCAGCTGCTTTTTGCCACCACTTATCTTCAACACTCACCTCCAAAATACAAATTCTGTCCAAACAGCACTAAAATGGAATATAAACAGCACTAAAATAACAGAAATGTCTACCAGTTACACATTTCCCATCAAGTGTGTTTTCCAATGAAAATGGAGGCTTTATTAAATATTACAGGAAAAGTACAGAGGGTTAGAGATCAAAAAGGTTGATTTTTCCACTGGAAGAATGATCTCTTGTGGGACATGCAGTTGATTTCCTCATTCCCCAGTTACTCTTTGTGCCTAGACTGAATTTCCATTGATGCATCGAGCCTTATTACAAGGCGACAGAAAATAATTGGGGAACGGTGGTATTTTTTGTTCTCATAAATCAGGCAGCTTGGAAAACATCAAAGTGCCTCCTGAAACCCACGGCATCTGTAAAAATCACAGAAAAACAAGGTAGAGGAGCTGCTGAGGGTTTTAAAAATAAGTTTGCGGTGTCCTGAGCGCAGTCGGAAAAAATTCTCGGCGGAGCAGGAACAATGTTCTATTCAGCCTGATGACTCCAGTGATCAAAGCTGGACCTTCCCCAGCTCCCAAACTGTAAAAGATTGCAGGAGCTTTGGAGATGACATGGGATCATAAAGGAGCAGCCATAAAGATAAGGGGTGTGTAAATAAACCAGCTCCTTTGACGGTAAGGAAACGCTTTGAAAAGCAGCGTGAGATTTTTTTTCTCTTGTTTGGGCACATTATCACTGCTTTTATGGAGGTTCCTAAGAAGCTGTGAGGACAAGGAAAATGAGGAGGGAATTGTGATGGTAGCTGTGTTCCCAGATCCCAAAAACCTGGACAGTCTGTGTCCCTCCAAGTGTCACCTGTCACCAAACCAACCCGTGTGGTCCCTACGGTTGGCTGAAGCTTTTCAACCACAAGTCTCATGGGCTGAAAATGCAGGTTTAGGTGAAAAAAAAAAAGCCACCCAGAATTTTGATCAGTAAAAAAAATTTATTTTGGCTTTGTGGAAGCGAGAGGTCACAATCTGTCACTCCAAGCAATGTTTTGTTCCTCGCCTGATTTAAATGACACACGCTCACACACATTTCTGTGCAAACCTCAGAAGGAAAGGTTTACTTTTAGTTTGAACCAACAACCAGAATGACCTTTTATGTTCTGTTGCTTGGGTTTTTTTTTTTAAATTTTGCCAGAAAAGTTGAAGATTTTTTTGCCTTTTTTTTTTTTTTAATTTTTAATTTTGTTTTGATATCTCTGGTTTGGCAAGAAAATCCAAAAACATTGATGTGCACCAGTACTTTCATGCTATTTCCTCCCTTTCAGAAGCCACAGTCTCTGCAGCAGACTGAGGGGTCTGTGTCATGGAAATTGGCAGGGATCAAGCAATTTGGGAAAGCAAGGAGGAAAACAAAGATTCTTTTCCCTCTGATTCCTTGGGAGTTTATCTGGAAGACACAACAGAGCAGGGCTGTGTAACCTCCCAGTCAAAAAACTCAGGAGACAGCTTTTTCCTAAAAATATATCTATTTTTATTCCAACTTTTGCAGATATATGAGTGACAATAAGCTCCTCTAGAATGTTAGCATGTTGCTGATGGAAAGGATAAATAATTAACCTGGCCTATTTTAATTTCCATCACCTAAGAGTGCAGGGATACAAACCAACCCACATCTTTAAATCCATGGGCTAATTTCAGCTTGGCTTGGCAGATGAACAGAGGCTTCAGAAATTATGTTCCAACAAGCTCCATGAAAACAGGGAGCTCTGCAAGGCAGAAATAATTAATTAATGCCTTCCCTGAGAAGAGGAAATCAGGGGGACCAGCCTTAACCAGGCATCAGGGAATCCCCATGGAGCCCAGAGAAATGGGAAAGGCTTGGGATGGAGCTTGTGTGTTGTTACAGCCCTTGGTTTACACTTCCCCAAGTTCAAATCCAGGGTTTAGAACAACCTGGGAGAGTGGAAGGTGTCCCTGCCCATGGCTGAGGGTTGGAATTGGATGAGCTTTAAGGTCCCTCCCCACCCAAATAATTCTGGGATTCCATGAATTTGCTGGTAGCCCAAAATGCCCCATGAAAGGGGGCAGAGAATGACACAGCTGAAGCCATTTCCACCTGAAACTCCCCAGTGTTTCTCACCAATAATCTTTGATTTTTCTCTCAGCCCTCACCTAAAATACCAGAACAATCAGGAATGTTAAGTACCTCATATGAACAAAAATGGAGTTTTATCAACCAACAGCTATTTTTGCTTCACTTTTATTAATTTTTAAATCTCCTTGGCACTCCACAGTTCCAGCTCAGAGTCCCAAGCAAACACTGGGGCTCAGAACCTCATAAACCTTAGGAGCAAAGCATTCCCATGGACAACACTGAGGTTCTTTCCTAATTCTGCTCTGAAAATGCAGGTACAACTAAATTCTTCCTTCTCCTCTACATGGTTCTCCCTCTAAAATGTGCAGGAGTGGAAAAAAAGGGCATTTTTCCACTCATTGCAAGGAGAGTAGGGAAGTTTGGCACAAGAGTGAGCTATGTACTGGAATTTGGGTGGGTCTAGGAAAAAGCACAGACTTCAGTGGAAAACATATATGGGTGTGTGTGTATGTGTGAGCAAAAGCCTTTTAAACCTTAAATTAACCACATCCATGGATTGGTCAGGAACAAAAAACCAAAAAAAAAAAAAAAAAAAAAAAACCCCAAAAAAAAAAACCAAAAAGGAGAGAGAAAGCTGCCCTGAAAAAAAATAAATTTGGGCAGTGCTGAGGATTAGCAGCCCTACACCAATGGGGAAGGGTCACTGATATCTTTAATTCTTACCTGACCACCTCAGGGAGGCAGGTGAAAGGTTTATACATCAGAATTTTGTACAGCCCAGAATTTCAGTGGTTTACAGGACACCCATGAGCACTTCTGTGCCCTCTGGGAGCTGGTGAGGGGCAGCAGGGGTGGGATAGGGATGGGGACAGGGATGGGGACAGGGATGAGGACAGGGTGTGTGAGCCCCAGGGTGACCCCAGCACCTCTGGGAGGTGTTTAAACAAAGGGCTTTGCTCTGAGACCACAGCCCCAGGTGGTGGCTCCTGCTCCTTGTGGATGTGTCCAAGGCTGGACATTTGAGGAAATTATTTTATTTTGAGATCTAAAGACTTTATATGGCCCAAAAGTGGACGTGTGTGAAGGAAGATGCGTCCACAGCTGACTTTAGACAGAACAAAAACTCCCACATCAGTGTCTCAGATTTGAAACTTCTTGTGCTTTAGAGAACTGGGAATCACAGAATCTTCTGTGTTGGAAGGGTCCCACAAGAACCATAAAATCCAGTTTTTAAGGGAATGTCTCATAGAGGGATTGAAGCCCCAACCTTGGTGATTTTAGCACCAGGCTCCAACCAGCTCACACACCATGGAATGATATTTTAAATAGTAAGAATAAATCTCTGACTTCTATGCAAATGCACACAAATGTTTTCCCAGGAAATATCACATCCTGAATCTATTGGACACTATTGAATTTTCTTTCCAGAATTTACAATTTTTCCAGTCTTGTTTAGGTAAAGTAGTTTCCAAACATTTGTTTGAGATGAACCAGAGCTTGCTCTCCATTTATCACACCTGGACAATCAAGGGAAGTGGGTGCTTTGTGCAATTTGAAATCCTTATAGTGCAGAGAAAATGGGGTAGGAATGAACATTTTTGAGGATGCTGTGCCCCTTGAAGAGAATATTGTCCACAATTGCTGTAATTCACTGTAAAGTAATTAATTATATTTTTAAAAAGTCAGTTATATGTGCCAGCATCATCATCTGTGCTTTGCCTAGGAGAGAAAGACATCCAATATAAAAATAATTTAGGTTTGGATGAGAGAAGTGGGTACTTTGTCTCCCAGGCTGCATTTTGTCAGCATGAGAGAAGAGTCTCTTTCTGAAAACACTTTCCACAGTGTGAACTTGTTCACACAGGCAGAGCAATTCTTCATAACCAAATAACTTCCTGAGAAAATCAGCTTGCAACAAGTTTTAAGATGAAACCCTGACAAACCCATCCTTCTTTCTTGGAAATGTGCTTGGTTGGATGGCAAACACACAAATTCTCTGGTGTGTCCTGGCCATGCAGAGATGGATTATTTAGCAGGTTAATCTGTATTTATCGCTGCTCTGCCTACATGAAGAAGCACAAATCAACATCAACAAACAGATTAAAATGATCCAGGAATTATTTTATATTATTTTACTCCACTAACAGCATCCACCTTCCTGCTGGGTCAAGGTGTGCTGTTTTCCCAGTTAGATTTGATTTTGTCCACATTAGGAATAGATGAAAAAAGGTTACCAATAAATATAGAGCTTTAAATATTGTTTTTTTCCCTTTACCAGCTTTTGCACCCTACCATTACTTTCAATATTATTGAGGTCTTCAGATATTTAAAAGGAACAGGAATTCTATTATTTTTTGGTGGAAAACTCTTCTTATAGCCTGAAATTTCAGTGTTGAGATTTAGTGGCTGCACAGAGATGGAAAATTATGTTATCTCTGCAGAGTATATGTACATAATATTTGTGATGTATTCATGGGGGTATTAAAGCAATTATTAGTGAGCTCTTATTGTGGGCTAAAGGAGAGCTGTGATTTACTGGAATTGTGATTTATGGGGAGAAAATAAAGTAAAAACTCTGGCCCAGCACCCTGCAGGGAGCCTCACCCCCACGGCCACACCTCCACCCAGCTCTGAGACAGCCCTGGTGTGCAGTGACTAATTAAAAACAAACCCCAACTTGACTGGGACACTGCAAAGAGCTGGCACCACAAATTGGAATTAAACAGAGAGCTGCTGAGCCCAGGATGTGCTGCTTTCCCTGCAGGGTTGGGGCTCAGGGAGGAGGTGATGCTCTTGTGGTGCTGGTGCTGGGTTTGGGGCACCAGGGGATGTGTCATGGAAAAAAAAAAGAAAAAAATAAAAAGGGCACAAACCACTGTAAATTGTTCTAACTGATCTGAAATGCCCCAGTGCTGCCTGATAAATGTTCCTCCTGTCCCAGCTGAGACTCAGTTGCCCTGGGGAAGGCAAACTGCAGCTGTTTTATCCTAAATTTTGAACGGCCAGCACAGTGCTAACTTTCCTCCCTGCCATGACTTGGCATGCTCCTCCTCATTTTCAACCACCTGCTGACAATTGAAATTAAAAATCCAGAGGAAGTGTCTGGTTTTGGGTATGTTTGCTTGCTTGTTTTCAAACAGAACCAGATTTTTATTAGGCCAAGAAATGAATTTGGAGGAAAAAGGCAAACAAACAAGAAAAGACAGCAGAGCAGTTTTCTGTTCCACTATTCCCTCTCCAGCTCTGAAACAGATGCAGCAAATTTCAAACCAGCTGCAGACTGGCAAATCAGCTGCTCTGAGCTTGACTTTGTTATTATTATTACTACTATTCAAAGTGATGAATGAATACTGGGAAGGTTAAAAATAAGGTGTTGTCCTTTATCTGCTGTGAAAGAAGGGAAAGCAAGGACAAAGCCAACCTATGGTGAGCAGGGAGTGACAGTCCCAGCAAGCTTCTCATGGAATCATGGAATGGTTTGGGTTGGGATGGAATTTAAAATAATCCCATTCCACTCCAGCCATGGCAGGGACACCTCCCACTGTCCCAGGCTGCTCCAGCCCCAATGTCCAGCCTGGAACTGAACATTCCAGGGATCCAGGGGCAGCCACAGCTGCTCTGGGCACCCTGTTCCTCACAGGCAACAACCCTTTCCTCACATCTAGAGCTTCCCTCCTTCAGCTCAAGATTCCTGTCATGCCCTGTCCTTGTGAAAAGTCCCTCTCCAGCCCCCTTTAGGAACTGGAAGGTTCCTGTAGGGTTTCTCTTACAGCAGTCCAGTCCAATCCTTTTGTTCTTTTGCTGACCTAGGAGGGGGATTGCCCTTCCCATTGAATTTTTCCAATGCAACCTAAACGGCTTCAGACTAATTATTTTCTATCTTGTTGCCTGATGAATACTGAAAGGAAATACAGGTGCCCCTCATTTGGGTACAAACCCATGAAACTCTTGGCACATGAGCTCATACAGGTGGATTTCAGTCAGGTAATTTCTGCTAAAGAGACAGAATTCAAGGGAAAACATGTCTTTGGGGCAAACACCTCCCCCACCTTGAGCCCCAGCCCTGGAATTAGACAAAAAAGGCAGAATCAGCCTCTCAGTGTGCCTTTTCCCTGAAGCTGTGCTCTGGAGAGGTGTCCTGTCCCCACTCTGGGATGGGAAGGCAGCAGGAGCTGTGTGAAAACACTCCCCCAGCAGCCAGAGCAGCTGGCTGGCCCAGGGCCTGCTCCCCAAAAAAAGGAATTAAGTCCTTAGGAAGGACTTAGGTAGGCCTGAATTGACTGAGTGAAAAACTATTTTTGCAGAAAATCCCTTCCCAGCTCCTGCTTGGTGCTGGAATGTGTACAGGTGTCCCCATCCCTGACCCTCACCCTGTGGATGCCCAGCAGCTCTGTGCTCAGGCATGCCACAGAGCACCCCATGGATTAATTGATCTTTGTCTAAGCACCAGGAGCCAAAAAATGAGGCATTCCTTGGCTTGCCTTCAATCTTCTCCCAGCACATCCCCTGCTCTCCTTCTCCAGCTCCCTCCTGCATTGCAAGGCTCCTCAAACCTTGTGGCTGCTGCCACTTGTGCTCCCAAATCTGACCCTTGGAGGGGAAGGTGAGACTCCTCTTGAGGCTGAGGCTTTGTTCCCACATTTCTGACTGATAAGGAGCTGGGGAGGGGAGACCTTGCACTAAGTGAAGCTTTACAAAGTCTGGAAACAGAGTTGTTGCTGGCAGTGGCAGGGGTTGGAATGGGATGACCTTTAAGGTCCTTTCCAACCCAAACCCTTCATGTTTCCATGATTCCCTGATGTGATGGAGAGGTCAGGAAGAGGTTGTGTAAACCCACAGGCAGATTTTTGCTGAACATAAAGCATTATGTAGTCAGCCACACACTCTCTGGGGGTGAGGGAAGCACTCCTGGTTTGGATCTTTTGATTCACAGCGGGTGAGGAGAGGAATGGGACACAAAACAAAATGAGGGAAAGCAGGATAGTGAGTGACACCCTTGTGGTAAAGAGAAATACCTCCAGAGAGAAGAATGTCAGGATTTATCTGTTGGAAGTCCCCATGGTCACCCTAGAAGGGGATGAAATTCTGGCAGTGACTGCAAACCAGGACAACATTTGGTGTTAAGATCTCTAAAAGTTTAGTCCTGGCTTTATATTGGCTACTAAGCTCAGCTGGGATAGGACATCACTCCTGTTCTGTCCCAGCTTGTTCCTTCTCTGTGCTGGGATATTTGATGTTCCCTCAGCAGCCCAAGATGTAACTGAAAGTGGAAGCACAAGATATGAGCTCCATCTGCAAAATGCAGCAATAAATGTCCCTTTCTGCCTTGCAGAGCAGCTCTGGCACCCAACTTCCCAGAAACAGAGAGGGCAAGATCCCAGGAGTCTGTTCAGACTTGTCTGTGTGGAAAGAGCCAGGGATGGTTTGCACAGCAAGAATGAGGAAAGGGTTTGTGGGTGGGAAGAGCATCACAGCAGGGCAGGTTCTAAATGCTTAACTGCTCTCCCAGTGTTTGAAAGGATTTTGGAGCAACAGTGTGCCAGCAAGGGAAAGCATTCTAAAGTATTTTATACTGCTCTGCTGAAGAAAAGCCATTCATAAAAAGAAAAAAAAAAATTAAAGCAAGACAGATTTCTGGGGAACTTTTTTTTTTTTTTTTTTTTTTTTTTTTTCCAGCTGTGCATAAACCATATTGCTAAGCACAAGAAGGAGAATTTTGTGATGTGAGGAGTTTATTGATTTCTTCCTGAAAGAACACTTTGGTGTACTTGCAGGTTGTGATGGCCAAGGCCCCTGCTCATCCCCAGAGCCCAGGGGAGGATTTTGGAAGGGTGGATGCTCTCTTGCAGTGTGTTACCTGCTCACACCCTTGCAGGATGTGCTTTTTCTCCCCTTGGAGGCCTTGGGAATCACTGGGAGCTTCTTCATTAATTTAATAAGCTTTGAGTCATCTTTTGCCTCCATTCTGCCTTCTTGGTTGTTTTCCTATTTCTTTGCATCAGTGAAGGCTCCTCTGTGCAAATCCATAATTACTGCAAAGCCTTGCACCCTGTCCTGGGGAACAACAACATTCCTGGACAAATCCCCCTCAGAAACAACACACATGATCCTTCTCCAGCTTTAATTCATCTTCCATGCCCAGCAGGCAGCAGCCTAGGAGAGAGAGAGATGGATTTGGGTTTTTCTTCTTTACCACTGCTCTGTGAATGGCTGTTGGCCCTGCTGGGAGTGATGTAAAACCCATCTCTGGCTTGACCAGTGCACCCCTCAGCTCTCCCTGTGCTTTCAGCTGCTCCTGGTACCCAAATTGGGAAGAGAGACCATTCCCAGGGCTGCCCTGTGCTGATGGATGGCAGCTGCAGGCACAGCTTGGGGAGCTGATTTTGACTCGAGGGTGTGTTTAAGGTTCTCATGCCTAATTCTTTTCATGATAAAACCCCAAAATGTGTGAGTTTAGCTTCTCAAGCCTGTGTGCCACCACACCCTGGTGGATCCTAGCTCTTTTTGGATCCCAGGGCAGTGGTGTACAGCTCTGTGGCTGTGCCAGAGGCAAAGCTCCCTTTTCCAGCCTCTCCTTCCCTGCCTCCCTCCTCTCCTGCCCCTCTGGAATTCCATAATCTGTGGAGGGTTTTGCAGGCTGACAGTTGTGCACAGCCCAGAGGGAGGAGGATGTTCATGCTAGGCAGAGCACTGAGAATTCAGGAGGCACTTTTGTAACCTACTGAACCACATCAGACCTAGGAAAGATCTGAAGATTATGCAGCCCTCCTCAATGTTTTCTTTCCTCACCCCAGGCTTTTCATTTTTCTGATGCCAAGCCTGCTAATGATTTTTTTGCTGGTTGAAAAAACAGCTCAAGCTCTGGCCCCGTATCGGAGTGGCAGCGAAGCATGCGTGAGGATTTGCTCCAGTGGCAAAACCATATCTGATTGGGGAAAAAAAAAAAAAAAAAAAAAAGGGAAAACAGCTGAGGCCCTTGGAACAAGTCATGCTCCTGTACGCTTTTAATCACTTGTGTCTGCCAAGAGAGATCTTGCACAAGCAAGGCTGGCTCCATGCAAGAGGAGCATTTCTGTGTGTGTGTGAGCTGGCTGCCTGCTAATGTGCTCCCTGGAAGCAGTGGCAATGTGCTGCTTAGAGCCCTGGCTGCTGGAATTGCCTTAATGTCAAGGTGTTCATGCTTGGTGGTTTGGTATGTAGCTCTGTGTTTTATTGGCTTTGTCTGCTCTGAACTTCCATATGCTCCGAGGGGGAGTCTCCTCTGGCTGCTCCAAAAGGGCTGGTGAGGAAAGGAGGTGATTCAGAGGGCATTAGAATGCTAAGCAAGCCTGAGACAATTTCATTTTCTTCCCTCTTGAAGTGTGTTTCCTTAACTCTACTTCAGCTCAGTTTTAATTGCAGCTCCACTTTGATTTACGGCAATAAAAAGTAATTTATCAGCATAAAATCAGGGATCAGACAGAAGAAGTTCTTTTAATTGTAAAATGTATATTACTCTTATTATTTAAGCTTGTTTGCTCATATTAGCTTACTGTGGTAGATGTGCTTTGTGGTTTAGAGTGAGCATAAACCAAACAAACCAAAGTATTTTGGCTGAGGTGCTGGGGTTGATTGTCAGGGCAGAGAGTGTGAGGTGCCTCTATAGGATGGGAAATAGCAATGCAGGTGCTATAATGTGGTTTTTACACATACAGACGCCCATAAATAATTTGTTTTGGGATATTATAGTGGTCACTTCACTCAGGAAGCAGTGGGGAAGTGGGGGCAGGAGAGAATCTTCACCTGAAGCCCTTTTTTCCTTTTTTCTACTGGTGGTTAAATCAGTTTGTTCCCCCAAGTGATTGCTGCCAGTGCTAAGGGAGTGGAGCAGAGGCAGCTTTTCCTCCCATGTCAGTGTGGCAGAGAAGGGAAGTATTTCTGCAGGGAAAGGAAACCAAGGGGAATTTCCCTGGGGAGGAAAAGAGCACTAGAGGAATTCAGGATCACACAGGAAAGAGTGATGTGAGAGAAAAAAAAAAAAAAAAAGAAAAAAAAAAAAGAAAATAGGAAGCAAATCAACACAAAAAAAAAAAATACCCTGCCACCAAAAAAAGCACCAGGAATTGGCTGGGATCCATTTCAGGAAGCGGCTGTAAAGCTGAGTAACTTTGTCACAAATCAAGGGAAGGCACAAAAGATGATGGGGGAGCTCTGGAAAAGCCTCTTGCAGCTATGGCAGGCTCCAAAATTTCCTGCTGTGCCACATGTGGCATCAATGGGGACACCTGGGGACAGTGGAGATGGACAGTGAGTAACAGCCTTGGCTGTGGGCTGGAGTGTGCCGGGGCTGCACCAAAGCTTCACTTCTCAGCTTAAAACCTGAAATGGCAAATTTTACAGCTGTCCCTCTCTCTGTTGGTGCAGGGAAGGGACTGTGCCTTGAAAATTCCTTCCTGCCTCCCATCATTTGGGGGGATCTCCTCTGCCATGGCATTTTGGTGTCGTGTCTGTGGTGCTGTCCTTTGGCAGGTCTGGGAATTGGGCAGGCTGCAGTTTCAGGATTCTTTTCTTTTGAGGCTTTTGGAGAGGGAACAACCTATTCCAGGGCAGAGCAGAGAGAGGGCAAGGACTCTTACCAGGCCCTTGGGAGGGATGGATTTTTTCCTTCTGTGTGAGGTGGTGAGGCTCTGGCACAGGGTGCCCAGAGCAGCTGTGGATATTCCATCCCTGGCAGTGCCCAAGGCAGGGTTGGACACTGGGGTTGGAGCAGCCTGGGACAGTGAGAGGTGTCCCAGGATGGTTTTAAGTTCCATTCCAACCCAAACCATTCCATGATTCTATAGCTGTTGTTATTCCCACTGCATCCCACACATTCCTGGTGCAGGATCCAGGGCATGGCAGAGCCATGGTGAGTGTGGAGAGCTGAGTGTCCTTGGGCCATCCCTGCTCTTGCACAGGTAACTCTGGGCTCCAGGCACCCTGGAAGCCCAAACCCACCAGCTGGAGCTCCAAGGAGGGAAGGTGGAGCCTTGGCTGTCCCCATCCCTGTGACCTCCAGGGGAGGAGGAGCTGCCAGCCCTGGGAATGGCTCCTGGTGTCCAGCTGGGCTGAGCAAGAGGGTGGGATGGGGACATGCCACCAACACTGGAGCAGAGACCCCAGCTGGAAATCTTGCTCTGGTGATGTGGAAGTACTGGGTAAGGGGAAGTGTGCTTGAGAGGGAGAGGTGCACTGATTTCAGGACAGAATTTGGGGCATGTTTTATATCCATGTCCTATCCATGGAGCCTCTTCCCTAAGGACTGTGCACTTGCCTGAAGGGTTCCCCATCACATATTGACCTCCCCTGCCAGTGGTGCTGGGGTTTGGGCTGGCCTGAGGAGCAGCTCCATGTGCAGTCCTTCCCAGCCCTACCCCTCCCAGCCCCCACATTTCCTCCCGTTGTTCTTTTTCAGATCACTTGAAGGTTTTTTCCTGTTTATTATCCGGACATGCTGCGCTCTGTGTGTTGATTTGACTGTCACATAAGGAATCTCCTACTGGGATCATGGATGCACTCCTTTCTTTTATAAATATATATCTGTGGCAATGGCTCATAGCTGTGGAAGAGAAATGTTGGTGATTAAACCAAAATTGGAATGAGTTACAGTTGTTAACGGGGGCTAAGTTTAATTACCCTTTTCCAGAAAACCTGCACCAGTGTGATGAGTACAGTCACAAACAAAAATTCTCCTTAATTGACATAACAGGAAAGGTACTTCAGTGAGCAATTATGCTGATGTCCTGGGCTGGCACATGTGTGTCCCACAAATATATCTTGTACTTCCTGCAAAATTCTTTTAAGTAGCTATAAGGAAGACATTATTTTTTTTCCTTTTTTTTTTTTTTTTTTTTTCCAGCATTTGGCGAGAACTAATCACTGACTTGGAGGCTCTTTTTGAGGAAAACAATGGGACAAAACAATGCCTTTTTTGTGAGACCTGCCAAAGCACAAGGGATGCATGGGATGTTTTTTTTCTTTGTTGCTTTTGTCAGCAGGAAGTTTTGTTGTTGGGAACGACTATAACATGCACTGTCCTTGCTCTACGTAATTGCTGTCTGGCCCTGGAGCTGGGTCCTGTCCTGCCTCTCCAGCTGGCACAGGCAGCTCTGCCTCACCCCGGGGCTCTGCCCAGCCCTGGATGCCCTCTCCATCCAGACTGATGCCCAGTAAACAAACCCAGGAGTCAGGTCCTCCCATGATTGCTGGGGTTGCACAGGTCAGGGCCCACGTTTAGAATGCTGACTTAGTGTATTACTTCCTTTTTTTAAAAAATTAATTTTAATTTTTTTTTTTTTTTTTTCCCTCAGAGGGGCTTAAAATGTGTGAGTGCTGTCCAGTGCAGACAGCTTCAGAGAGTGGCACCCAGGTGTAAATATCCCAGACCTCGCCTTTGATGTGCTCAGGTCTGCTTTGTTTCCCTCTAGGATAGTTGTAGGTCCGTCACAAAGAGCCAGATCCGACTGAGTAAATCACTTGTGGAAGTTAATTGTTCCCAGTGAAAGCTGGTCTGGCTCATTCTGCCTCCGTCGCAGGAAGGGACAGAGGTGGTGAGCTGGATCTGCGTTCTGAGCCCAGCAACTAATTCTGATCAGATGTCTCTCTTCAGGGCATTAAAGAAAACCTGCTCACTAATCAAAAAGAGCCTCTTCTCTAGAGAAACGTAAGGAAAAAAAAAATTTAATGCCTTTTACAGAAATAAAGCGCCGATATAAAATTTCAGCTTTCACAAATTTCTTTTGCAGGCTGTCATAAAAGAAACCTACTTCTCCGTACTTGGCAGGAACCAGAATCAAATAATGATTTTATTTTTTCCTGGAAGAAAGAAAACAAAAGAATATCAAATTATTTGTAATGTCAGATACTCTATGGTAGTAACTTTATATTCCAGCTGTTTAGATTTTGTTTGTGCCTCTCCCCATCAACATCTTCAAACACTCCTCAGAGCCGGCTCCATGCAGTAACAGCTTTCTTCCCTTCTCTCCCCAGGACTGAAGCAGTGAGGATGGAGCCCACCAAGATCAACATGTCCCGGGTGCCCCTGGTCAGCGGGGCCATGGACAGTGCCGTGCTCAAGGCGCACAAACCCCGCGTCATGTCCAAGAGCGGCCACAGCAACGTCAGGATCGACAAGGTCGATGGCATCTACCTGCTCTACCTGCAGGACCTGTGGACCACGGTCATAGACATGAAGTGGAGGTACAAACTCACCCTGTTTGCTGCTACTTTTGTCATGACCTGGTTCCTCTTCG
This sequence comes from Erithacus rubecula, assembly GCF_903797595.1. NCBI lineage: Eukaryota > Metazoa > Chordata > Aves > Passeriformes > Muscicapidae > Erithacus > Erithacus rubecula. The sequence continues at coordinate 109,720,616 of NC_136658.1, read as the reverse complement.
GGGTGATCTACTACGCCATCGCTTTCCTCCACGGCGACTTGGAGATGGGCAAGTTCTCCCCAAAGCGGGAGCCGTGCGTGAAGAACGTGGATTCCCTGACTGGGGCGTTCCTCTTCTCCCTGGAGTCCCAGACAACCATTGGCTATGGGTTTCGTTTCATCACAGAGGAGTGCCCCCATGCCATTTTCTTGCTCGTGGCCCAGCTGGTCATCACCACCCTGATCGAGATCTTCATCACGGGGACCTTCCTGGCCAAGATCGCCAGGCCCAAGAAAAGGGCAGAGACGATTAAATTCAGCCACTGTGCTGTCATCACCAAACACAACGGGGAGCTTTGCCTGGTGATCAGAGTGGCAAACATGAGGAAGAGCCTCCTGATACAGTGCCAGCTGTCTGGGAAGCTTCTTCAGACCTACGAAACCAAGGAAGGGGAGAGGATTCTGCTGAACCAAGCCAGCGTCAAATTCAACGTCGACTCCTCTTCGGAGAGTCCCTTTCTCATTTTGCCTTTAACATTCTACCACATTTTGGATGAAAGCAGCCCTCTGAGAGACCTCACACCTCAGAACCTCAAGGAGAAGGACTTTGAGCTCGTGGTGCTCCTGAATGCCACGGTGGAGTCCACCAGTGCTGTCTGCCAGAGCAGGACTTCCTACATCCCTGAGGAGATCCACTGGGGATATGAGTTCGTGCCTGTGGTTTCCCTCTCTCCAAATGGAAAGTACGTGGCTGATTTCAGTCAGTTTGAGAAGATTAGGAGAAGCACAGATTCTACTTTTTACAGTATGGACTCTGAGAAGCAAAAGCTGGAGGAGAAATACAGGCAGGAGGACCAAAGAGACAGAGAACTGAGAACAATGTTGTTACAGCAGAGTAATGTTTGATTGGATGGACGAACTATTCTGAATAATCCTTTTACTGCAAACTGAAAACAAACATATTTTCTGTGCTGTTTGTCTGCTGTGAAACCAGAAGTGAAGTCCTTTTCAGGATTATTTCCTTTTCAGTCCTACTTCAACATATAGCTTTGGTATACAGTAAATCTACCCCTTTGGCTGAGTTGTTAATCAAGTATTTTGTAATTAGGCAGGATTTCTTTGTTCCTTATCATGACTTAGCAAAATTGGGTTTGTGTTAAACCTCTGCCTTATGCCACCACTGAAAGCAGACAAGGCGCTTTCCGTTTGGAAAGTGAAACTGGACTGTGCTGATTCCCTCAGATATTTATTTGACGTGGTTTTACTGTGAACATGCAGGGACAGCACACAGCACTGCAGCAGGAAAACGTGCTCCTTTGAAATATGTATCTTTAAAATTTATATTCTCGTACCAGGGATCACCTGCGTGGGGATTCCTGGCACTGAAAGTAAGTTGATGGAAGAGACAGATGGTTGGATGTGGGAAGAGCTTCAGGGAGGGGTTAAACTCCTTCCTAAATCTCCAGGGAGTGTGACAGAGCAGTGCTGGGTGGTGGGGAAGGGAACTCACTCTCTGTCTCTGCTGCTCACAGCTCGTTTTGTGGTTGTTTTAGGATCACTCACTTTTTTAACCTTGCTAATGCCTGATTTCTATCTGATAACAAAAAGCAGAGATGAGGGCGAGACACACACAGGATCACAACAATAATCAACTGAGGTTATAGCTGGCTTTGAGACACCTGTTCTTTATCCAGTGTAAATAGTTTGTAACAGCAGCATAACAATACAATTCTACAGATTGCTTGCTTTGCTCCGGACCGTATTTAATTTTGGTTGAAAGAAACTGTGTAATGTCTGTAGGCAACATTTACTTTTTCTGGCAGCTGTAAAGGACAAGCATTCCTTTCATCCAAATCAATTTTTGGTCTACTAAAACCATTCCATTAATAAATGAATTTAATTTGAGCAGTTCCTGATCTCTTTGTGGCATGGGGAGAGGGTGAAGCATCGCAGAGATGTTGGAAGAGCTGAGTGCTTGGAGCAGGGATTGGGCTCTGGCACAGATTCCTGGGAATGCTGCAGGTCACTGCAGTGGCCACAGGACAGGTAGCAAACCAGGTAGTGTCCACACAGCATCTCTGTTATATATATATTCCTCTTTTTTTAAGGGAATTTGAAATTATTTCTTACTCATGTCACTTTGTCAGCTCTCTGAGTTCTAGAAATTCTGGTCCTCTGAAGCTTTGGCAAGGAAAAGATGTTTTAAATGGGTCTGGCTTGAGGGTCAGGGGCTGGGGGGGGGGGGGGTTGGAACCAGATGATCTTTAAGGTCCTTTTCAAGCTTTCTGTGATTCTGTGACTTTTGGTATAGTTTCCCTTTATTTATTTATTTATCTATTTATTTATTTATTTATTTATTTATTTATTTGCCAGTGCTGTGCTGAATTTCCCAGCACCATGTGGCCTGGTGGAATGCAGTGCTGCAGTCTGCCACACAATATTTTATAAAGCAAACAAATAAAATATATATTTAAAATAAATAAATAAATAAATAAATAAATAAATAAGTGAAAAGAAACAAAAAAGTTTGCAGCCTAAAGAGGCAGACAGCAAGCTGAGCACAGAGGGGGCACCAGGAGTGGATGTCAGGAGGAAAGGAGCACACCCTGCACACCTGTGGGGTGTCTGTGAGTGGGGCAGGATGGTGGTGGTGAGGAGGGGCATGAGAGGCTCTCAACTGCTCATTAATGTACATTTTTAGCTCCCCTGAGGGGCAAGTGATACATAAAATCATAGAATTGTGGGATGGTTTGGATTGGAAGTGATCATCTTCCACTGTCCCAGGTTGCTCCAGGTCCCATCCAAGCTGCCTTGGACTCTTCCAGGGATCCAGGGCAGCCACAGCTGCTCTGGCAGCATCCAGGTACTTGTTTGAAAGGAGAAACTTCACTCCACAGAGTTTCTCTATCCACTACAGACTTAACAAGTTCCCTCAAACCACTGTAGGCAGGGTCTGCCTGGCATTTGTGGAAAGAATTTCCAGTTTGTTTTATGCTGTGCTTTAACACAGGTTTGTAATCCCATGTAGAGGATATAAGTGTTTTAATTACAGATTGTTAATTTCAAATATTCCATTGCTTTTCCAGATTTCTTGTTTATCACATGCATGTTTTGATAATCAAACAAGCACCCCTATTAATAATATTATTATTATTATTATTATTATTATTATTATTAAATCCAGATAAGGACTCAGGTAATTCCTAAAATAATTGTCACAGCTGTGTATTGACTATAAAACAGCTTCACCAAGAGCAAATGAGCTGGTTCTTCTCCAGAAACATCTGGTGATGACCTGATCCCTTTGTATTCCAATCCCAAAGTTCAGTCACTCTGTTCTCTAGGCCATTCCAGTCATCAGATTATCCTGGAAGAAAAAAGAGAGAGAAAGAAAGAGAAGAAAGAAAGAGAAAAAGGAAAGGAAAGGAAAGGAAAGGAAAGGAAAGGAAAGGAAAGGAAAGGAAAGGAAAGGAAAGGAAAGGAAAGGAAAGGAAAGGAAAGGAAAGGAAAGGAAAGGAAAGGAAAGGAAAGGAAAGGAAAGGAAAGGAAAGGAAAGGAAAGGAAAGGAAAGGAAAGGAAAGGAAAGGAAAGGAAAGGAAAGGAAAGGAAAGGAAAGGAAAGGAAAGGAAAGGAAAGGTCCAATGTTGATAATCCTGTGAAAACAATGGAAATCTTTTAAAAATCAAGACAAATCTTCATTGGGTGGTGACAGTCCACACAGCAGTGTTGTATAAGTACATTAAAATAATATTTATTGAGTTCAGCTTGAGAAAGGAGCCTTGCTCTGGAACAAGCTGGTATTTTGCCTCCTGCTGTTGTGCAGGTGCAATTTGCACTGCCCTGGTCAAGCCCAGCAGGGGGGCAGGACAGGCAGCAGCAGTGGGAAAAGTCAGGACACGTGGATCTGATAGGAACCAGCAGCAAACCATCTCCTCTCACTGCCTGTGACAACCTCAGCTCTGGGGATTTGCCTGAGAGGGAGCAGGATGGGGACATAAAAAAAAAGAAAAACTTTGGTGAGCAATCCAAAGCTGCCTCAGTCACGAGCACTGTTGAATCTGAATTTAAAATTTCAGGGTCTAAAGAAAGCAGGGGAATCCCATTTCCTTGTGTGAACAAAAGCATGAATGTGTCTAAAAAGTAAATCTTCCATTCCAGACACTATTTAAAAGTCACTTTTTAAAAATTTAGTGAGGAATATGACAAACTTATGTTTCTTTTATTTATGAGCTATCAGTGAGCAGAACATTTTTAGAGTAGCTGTTTTGTTTGGACTTTACAGCCCACAAATGAGTGAGAACTTATTTCACCTCATGGTCTGTCTCTGAACTATTTGCTTTGGCTTTGGCTTCAATAATTCATTGTTCTTTTTTTTTTTTTTTTTTTTTTAATTTATTTACTTTTTCTCTGTAGGTGATTGAATAAGCATAGTTTCACTTGTGTTGCTTCCTTGCAGAAGATGAGTGTGCCAGAGTCAGATCCACCATCCCTCTCTGATGTTTCATCTTCCAAAGGGGTGACAATGTCTGTGGGAAGCCAAGGATTTGAGAGGGGAACAGAGTGGTTTCCAGTAAAAGATGGTTCTCTATTTTTCTGGCTAGAATTAGGATGCAAAACAGCCATTAGGTGTAAAATACACTGGGGAGGGATGGAAAAACAGAGGGAAAAAAAAAACCCCAAACACACTTACACACGTCCATATGAATGAACATTTGCTGCTTCCATAGGATGCCAGGTTAAAAAAAAAAAAAAAAAAATTAAAAACCCAAGAAAAATCAACTCCCAGATTTGCTGAGATGACTCAAAGCTCTGGGAAAAGTGAATTGCAAGTCCTGTATTTGAGCAAATGTTCCTGATGCCTTGGGAGTGTGTTTGCTCAGTGTCAGCCTGATGACAGCCTGAGCTCCTGAGGGAACAGGTAAGACTCTGTGATGACTCTGAAAACCCAGGATGGGGAGGAGCTTTAAAAAGCTCAGTGTGTGCTCCAGCTGTCACTTTTCCATTGTCATTGTCCTGCTGGGCTGTGTCCTGCTGCTGGGATTATGTGAGTAAAGGAATCTTCCCCTGCCTCACCAGCTCAGCAGAAACTCCCTGCAAATATTAAATTACCAGAGCAGAGTCCTTTCAGGTGCTGCCTGAACATCCTGTACCCCTGTGGCCTGAAAGGGACATTTCCAGGATGTCACAAATTCCCATCCAGGGCTGCTCTGTCCAGGGCACAGAGGGAAGGCAATTCCACCAGCTTGCAGGGGGTTTTTGCATCTCCTCCCAATATTTAATTTGTCACTTTTTAGGCAGGGGATTTTTGCATCTCCTTGCAGGGGGTTTTTGCATCTCTTCTCAACATTTTACTTGTCACTTTTTAGGCACATTCATGATCTTGTACACACAGGGAAATGGGATTTCTTCACACCCTGAAATTTTGAATTCCTCAGTGCTGGATGTGCCCTTCACCAGATCACAGAATGGATTTCATTCCTTCTTTGCCATTCCCTGAAAACATTTCTCCACACAAACTATGACATGATGGCTGGCACTAATTACACTGAGAGGAGGAAAGTTTTTAGGGAAATATGAGCACAAAAGACATCTTGCCATCAATTATTCCCTGTGGAAAAAACCCATCCCTGCTCTACCTGACTGCTCTGCTCTGCTCAGGATCAGCATCCTCAGGACCAGCATCACAATGGGACAATTCCTGGCACTCCCAAAGCTCCAAAAGTGTCTGAAAGGCTCTGAAGGAACCAAAAGCAGCTCATGGAGGTTTGCTGGTGCTGAGATCCTGCACTCTGGAAATGATCTGCTGATTTTCCTGAAAAAAAAAAAAAAAAAAAAGTGTCCAATGGGTGCAGCCATATGAAAGTTTTGTTGGCCACCCTCCCTGGATATCTACTCTCTGTTGGGAACACACCAAGCTCAGACCAAAATGTTGAGTTTTTGTGCATTAAAAAGGGTTTAACACAGGTTAGATGGCTCCAGGACTCACTACTGGTTTTTGCAGTACAAATTGTTCACTCCTATAGACCAATTTCAATGTTTTTTCTCTTCTCCTGCCCATATTCGGCATCTAATTATCCAATGTTGGTTAGGATCATAATTTATTTATATTTCCTTTTCAAAGATGTATACTTGAACCATGAGCAGAGTATGATTTCACTCAACAACTGTGGTTAAGCAACAATCTTCAAGTTAGGTAATTGTTATTCATTCTTTACAGGATGAAATGGGTAAAATGGTCTGAGAAATGTACCCTTTGCTGTGCTCCAAAATAAGAAATATCTCAAAATAAATACCAAAGTCCAAAATCTGGGATGAATTAGGTGATTCATGCTAAGTGACTGATCTTGCCAGTTATTGAAAAAAAAAAGACCCAGATGGTTATTTTCAGAAAAAAAAAAAAAAATCCTAAATGCTGCCCTGATGGCAGAAAAAGCTCAGGAACCATAAATGCCTCCAAAAGGTGCTTGCTGGAAGTCAGGAGGGTTTTCCAGTGGGGAGCTGCAGACAAACACTGTCAGGAGCACAGGTTTTGGGGAATGCTGGCTTCCCAAAGGGTGTCCAGCTGATATTTGTGTGTCAGAGCCACTCTGGTTTCTGTGCAGCACCATCAGGGCTCTGGGGAAGGTCAGAGTGGAGGTTGTGTAATTCCTAAAGAGATTCCCAATTTCTTCATCCCTCCCTCTCCCTTCTGCTCTTTTCCATGGACTCAGAGCTCTTCTGTGCCCCAAGTGCCTGAAAAAGCAGTGAACAACAAATGGGAGCCCCATGAGCTCTGCATGAGCATGAAACATCTCTAAAACTGCAGATTTGAGTGTATAATATGAGAGTTTATGGCTGAAAAAGTCAGGAAAATGATTTCCGAAAGACAGACAATGAAGAGGGGGAGAAATAAATATCTTCCCAAAGTGTGGAGCACTTCAGAACTGAGACTTGCATTCCACTCCATACAAACTGCACCTAAATATAAGGAGTTGTGTTTTCTTTCTAGAAAATTGTCCTAAAGTTTTTGTTTTTTTTTTTTTTTCCTGGGTAAATAGGACAGCTGATCTTTTCTCCTGCAATCAGAGTGTTTGAAAGCCAGAACAGACACTCCAAACCAATGTTTACAAACCCAGAAATGGTTGAGCCTTCTGATACATTGGAAAAAAAGTTTACTCAGCTGTGAAATGCCCATTAATGAAACACTGATTGCTTTACCCAGGCAATTCTATTTATACAAACCTCACAAACCTGGGCAAATCTTTCACTGTGAGAGGAAATAACCAAGCTGAGTTTATTCCCTGATAGGCTTCTTCCATTCCCCACTTCAACAGCAAAATGAGAGCTTGTATTCACATGGAGTTATTCCAGCACAACCATTTAACAACTCTAACTCAGCCCACAGTGGCAATGCCTATGGATTTTGGGGGGTTGGAATGTGGCTGCCTTTCCCTGCCTCAACTTCACTGAGCAATTCCAGCAGAAATAAAAGAAATAAAATCACATTGCCACATGGCTCGCTCCATTTTACCACTCTCACACTCTGAATTTACGGCTGCTCTTATTCCAGATGCGTTTATTTGCATGTGCAGACAAGCCCCAGACTGTGAGGAACTGATCCAGCTTCCCTCATGGAAGTGGTCCTTCCCAGGAATTCTTTCTGGGTGTTAATGTCACTGAAATCCAGAGGCCAAATTCTTGGCTCCATGGTTCCCCTTCTCTGCAGCATCCTGGCTTTGCAAAGAGGCTGTAAAACTGATCCAAAAAGCCAGCTGAACCTTTTCTCTGGCACAGAGGGAAGGTTCATCAAGACCAGGCTGTTTCCACTGGAAAAATGAGCTTCATTTTGTTCAAGAGACGAATGAGCTGCAATGAAATTTTACTACTCCCTTAATAAGCCCATTATCGAGATTGTGACAAAAAAACCCCAACCCCCCCCCCCCCCAAAAAAAACCCAAAAAAAGAAACCCAACAAAAAAAACCCAAAAAAACCAAAAAAACCAAAAACCTGAAAAAGCTTTAAACTTCCAGTAGTTTCATGCTAACCCAGAAGAATTTCAGCCAGCTTTAATTCTGTTTGGTGATGATCAGATCAGGTTTGCTTAAACATTATATTTTACAGCCCTAAATTTGGCTTTTTAGCTGGAATTTGAACTTAGACTTCACTGCTAATCCATGGCCAGTGATTGAACTGGTATTTCACAAGTTTGTCTGTGGACTTTTATATTCTGGAAGTGTCTATTTTTAAACCTGCATTGTGACACCACCGTCCCATTACCAAAGAGTCACCTCATACCTGAGCACAGCTGCTAAACAACAGCAGCTCTGCCTGGTTTTGCTTTTGCTGCCCTTTGGAACAGGAGGGTTTTAGTGCTTCATTAAGGCAGTCAAGGTGATTTATTGCCATTCCTCTTCATAGCTGGGAAGCTGTGGCACACAAGAGCAAAAAAACCCATCAGGGTAACTCAGCAGATCAAAGCTGGGGGTGTCCACACCAGGTGTCAAAGCTGAGTTTTAGTTCTGTGAGGTCACAGTTAGGTCAAATTAGGCATTTTTAATATATTTGGTGCTACCTGAGAGGTGTGTGTGAGATCTTTTATCTCTTCCAGGTGCCTCATAGATAATTTAGTTCCCAACCCCCTGGGCAGGGACACCTTTCCCTGTCCCAGGCTGCTCCAAACCCCAATGTCTAACCTGGAACTGAACATTCCTGGGATCCAGGGGCAGCCACAGCTGCTCTGGGCACCCTGTGCCAGGTCCTCACCATCACTTTGTTGGATTTCCTTTGGATTTTTTTGCTTAAATGGTGACTGGAGGCACTGCATTGCTCAGATGGATCCTCTCTAAGGCTGGACAGTATTTGAGGATGAAATTTGATGTCCAGTTTGAGTCAAGCAAGCTCAGCAGCTTCCTTCTACCAACCAGCCATAAAAATGTGTGATCTTGTTCCTCCATCATCCTTCTCCTTCCTAACTTGTGCCAGAGATCTTTCCTGGGAATATTGTGTTCCCACTTAGGCTTAGGGAACAGACAGCTGGTGCAGGGCAAGAATATGTTCATTTATAACCATATCTTTTCTGATGAAGCTCCATCCAAAATAGTTTCAATTTCCAGGCAGCTACTGAGAGATTTGAGGGGGATGATGGAACAACATTCTCCAAGGATTTAAACTACAAACAAATGAGGGGCTGGCACTGAGTGGAAATGTTCTAAATGTGAGGAGACCAGCTCCAAATGTGGGTTTGGGTTACAGAAATAGAGTGATTGCTGCTGGGGATGCATTTCCAGTCCCAGCCCTGGGTCTCTACGTGCCACCACCCTGAGTGTGTGTACATGGTGATCTGTGCTGGGACTGATGCAGCTGCTGACTTGAAGGGGCTCTGGATCCATGCTGGAATGATGGAGAGCCAAGCTCACTGCTGGAACAAAGGATGGCAACTCCATGGAAGCCAATGTAGATACATTTACTTGTGCCAGCAGTGAATCTGGTCTATAAACTTTATTCTGCAGTCATCAGAGACTGCATAAGTCATTCAGTGGCTCTTAAGTAATTAAATTTTCATGGCCATCAGTGTATCAGCCATGGTATGGACCAAATTATGTTCTGACTGTATCAATCAATCATTTATTTAAATGCTCCCTCTTCCTTGCTGGTGCTGTTGAAGCTGTCATGGTTTGCTCACTCTCCTTATCTAAAATGCCATTTAATCTCTGAAGCCTTCCTGTTCACACAGTGGCAAGGTAATAAAATTGAATGTATGATTATGAGCCTGGTTTTCATTTATCCAGAGTGTTGGTGGAGGAGAAATGGGATCACATGACTTGTAAAAGAGCAGGGTGGAAATAACTCTGGACATTACTGGTTCTAGTAAATGTAGCAGCAATTCTGAGCTGGCTCAATGCTCATTTTCAGTTCAGGCATTTGAATTCAGAGGGGACCTTCAAAAAACTGCATTTTGCTTTCTCTTTACTTTGCTTTTTCTTAGTGATAAATGCAAGAAAGTAATGGAGACTGTAATGGCAACATTTATGATCATAAGACCACACAGATAAAAATAATAAATGGGAGAGCATTATGGAAGAGGGCCTGGTATTTCTTCCTCTTTCTGTTGTTTTATTTAAGTCCAAAGGCTGATTGCTTGTTTTATTGGATTTTTTTTTCAGATTAGCATCCCAACAAATGACCATCATCTGTGGATTGTGGTGAATCAAATGCTCCACAGACTTCCATCTCTTTTTGGCCAGCTGAATAAAAAGCCTTAATCCAGACAACAGATGTCAAGTAAAGTATAGCTTTTTATGAACACATAAAATATATATGAAAATAATTTACTTTACATTTTGGCAAGAACAGGCAGTGAATGTAATCAGGGCCCCAAGAGCACTAGCAGACCTTATGGTAATGTGTGTCTGGGCAGGAGGAATTCTGTGGTAGTGCAGAAAAATGGAAGCAAAGGAATATTGCACCATATCATTCTTGTTTTTTATAAACACCACCAGTGCTCAACTAGGAGGAAAAACCCTGTTAAAAACACTTACTAAGCCTCCTTTCTTCTGTAAACAAGTTATTTTTAAATTCTGTAAAGAAAGATATCTTCCCCAAAAGTTCCAACATAATTTTTAAAGCACTTCTAATTTTGTGTTAAGGTTGAATACCCAGCAATACAGATTTTTTTTTTGAGATTTCTTCCCCATCAGGCAACATAAACAGTTAATGTGGCACTTGGCACATGAGAGGGATTCATGGTGGAGGAAGGAACAAGGTAGTGATGGGTGGAAATCTCTGATAACCCCAATAAAAATGTGATTTCTCTTTCGTAAACACCATCATCAGCAAGCTGGTAACAATTTACCATCAGTGTCAGGAGCCATGCTAGAGTGATTAGGTTTAATTAATACAGAGTGGTTTATCAGAAAGGAATGATTCAGCCTTGCAATTTCTCATTCATGTCTTCATGCAGGGGAAGGCACAAACTGCAGCATCATTTCCTTTTCTTGCCATTGTTTGCACAATCAGCCTCTGAGGGTGTCCTGGGTATTGCACTGCCTGGAACTGAGCTTGCTGGAACACCAGGGTGATAAATCCTCCTCTCTCCAAAATGAAAATGCTTCCAGGCTGTTATGAGCCTTCACAGCTGCATTTGTGGTAATGTCAGAGTGCCCCAGAAAGGTTTTTAGGGTGGGGAGAGTCACAGTTCAGGGTGAAATCTGTCTCACATTTCTGTCACCCATGAGGCAGGGATGGACATGGACAGGTTTGGGGGGATGGTCACTCCTTCAGGAGCACAAAGCACAGGAACAAATGTGTGGGGATGGTTCAGACATGGCACTGGGTGTGATCTAAATCATGCTACTGAGGGTGGAATTCTCCCTGATTAGAGGCTGGGATAGGGGAACTGATAAAATCTTGCTGTCCTAGAATGGTTGGGGTTGGAAGGAACCTCAAGGACAATCCAATTCCTTCCCCTGCCATGGGTAGGGATAACTTCCAACAGAGCAGGCAGCTCAGAGCCACATCCCAGCTGGCCTTGGGCACCTCCAGGGAGTGTCCACCTGCACTGTTCTGCTGTCACATGGGTGTATTCAGTCCTACAAACACATTTGGGGAAGTGCACAGGGTGCTCATCACATCCCACAACATCCTCAGGACAGCAGGAGGAGGGGCAGGCACTGATCTGCTCTCTGTGACAGTGACAGGAGCTGAGGGAGCAGCTGGAGCTGTGTCTGGGGAGCTTTAGGTTGGGGTTTAGGGAAAGGTTCTTCCCCCAGAGGGTGCTGGGCACTGCCCTGAGGCTGCCAGAGCTCCAGGAGCTGCCAGGGATGCTGCCTTGGGTTGCAATACAGGACATGACCAACAATGTGTGTTCTGTCCCCATCTGCTGACCCTGATCTCCTGGCACATATTCTCTGCTCATGGGCCATCTTTAAACCAGCTGGGCAATCATCTTTATCTTCCCACAGCCCATCCTCCCTCCAGGAGATATCTCCTGTTCATGGCCACTGAGTCCCAGGGCATGGCTGAGAAAATTCCATCATCCCACTGGGAGATGCTCCAGCCAGGGCAGGAGCCAAGCCTTTCCTACCCAGAGAAAAACTGAGATTTGGACACCAAAGGACCTTCTTCCCACTGGATTCCAGAGGAAAACCAGACCCTTCCACATCATCCCTGGAGCTTCAGAAGAAACTGCCCCTTCTCCAGGAGCACTGCTCCAGCTGAGCCACATCTGCCCCTGCAGGAGGATGCAGCACCATGGAATGGGACTGTGCCACCACCCTGACTGACTGACTGTGCCAGCTTGGATTCTGACTCTGGCAGGGTTGGGATTGTTCTGTGTAATGCTGCATTTCTATTTTAATTGTCCTAGTAAAGAATTGTTATTGCTAATTCCCATCTCTTTGCCTGAAAGCCCCTTAATTTCAAAATGATAATAATTTGGAGGGAGGGTGTTTACATTCTCCATTTCAAAGAGAAGCTCCTGCCTTTATTGGCAGACACCTGTCCTTGAAACCAGGACAGAGGGGCAGGCTGGGATTGTTGGGGACAGGGGTGGGACTGGGGTTTTGTTCCAGCTCAGGACATTCTGTGATTCTGTGCTACTCACCCCCATTTCCCATGATAGCACCAAACACCTCTTTAACCACCATCAATTCTCCACCAGTCTGGTTATTTTGCTCCAAGGGCAAGCCTCACATCACCCTGGCTTTGTCTCCAGCACTAATTAGTTTTTGGGCTGAATGCAGCCCCCACAAACCTTTCCAACAGCAGGGTGATGAGACCAGTGCAGCCTCTGCTCAAGAAAAGCCCCCCGAGCACAGAGCAGCTTTGGGAAATATTTTTCATGCCTATGACAAGTCAGCTGGAATTTCCAATCTGCAGCTCCCCCACAGCTGCAGACACCCCTGTGAAATGGGGCTGTCTTGGGGTATTTATAACGTGTCTGTCACCAGGGGAGCCCAGCAGCTCAAGGAAAAGCAGCACTCAGGTTTGCAGCTGATGCAGCTCATCAGCCTTTTGTGTCTCTCACAGGTTCCACGCCCTGGAGTTCTTCCTCCAAACAGGAGGAGGTTACAAACCTTTGCTGTTGGACCCTTGGTCACTGAGAATTTGAGACTTTCTGTGCTGGCAGGCACTGACCCCCAGCAGAACTCTGCATTTGACCTGAGGCTGTGGAGAAGCTTCCAAAATGGAATGATAGAACTGGGACCATGGTGTGCAGTTTGAATAGAAGTGTGTGATATCACAGGGTGGAAAACTTAGAATTTAAGGTTTTAGAATATAGTAATATATAAAGCAAGATGGAGGGTTCAGGTTTTGTCCTTCTTCACCTTCTTCTTCATGAGTCTAAGTGGGATCTTGTTTAAGTGGATAGAAAAATCCACATTTCATGCCATGGGTGGTTGGTTATTGGGTTAAAAGTAGAAATAATTTAGGTGGCATTTCTTAGTTGGACAATTTACTCTTAAAAGGCCATGTAGAGAGAGAGATAGAGCTCCATTTCTAGTTTATCTTGAAGTGCTGTAGAACTCACAGTTTGTAATATAGATAAGAATTAATAAACATCTGAGTCCAAACAAGAAATACCATCTCAAGCATTTAATCCCAACCCTGGCAAAAAAAAAGATAAAATGAGAGTTTGCCCCTCCAAAAGTTCCCCTGTGGGCAAACCTGGTGTCTGCCCCCCTGCACAGCAGCATCCCCTCCACAGAGTAAAAGATTTCAAAGCTTTGATTTTTCTGTTCAGCAGTTGGGGTGGCTTTGGATGCCACAGCAAGCAGGCACATTTAGCTCAAGAGTATTTCTACAGCTCTCCAGACTCTTCCCAAATTAACTCTCAGTGTCTGAATCTCCCAATCTTGGCAGGTGAACACTGTGAAAGGATCACAGGCTAATGCAGAGCATTGCCCTTGGTCCTACAAAGACATGAACTGCTTTCCCCTCTAATCTCCTTTCTGACCAGTTCCAAAAGTACTTCATCCTGAACTAACTCTCTAACAACCTGATCAGCCATTTCCTTTCCATTTTGTCTGCAGTTTTTATCCCTTCCTCGTGCTCTGCCCAATATTTACTGGGTGGAGAGTAATCTTATCTGAAAGATGGAATTTCTTCTCTTCAGAGTAAATATGCAGCTTGGACTGCTGGTAAATTACATGTAAAGGAGCTGATAAAGGAAAATCACTCCCAGGCAGTTCTGGTCTGATCCAGATCTGAAGGCAAGGTAAGGACTCCAGAAAGCAGCCAAGGAATTTGAACATTTGTGCTGTTTAATTGGAATATATGTCTGGGCAGAGTCACCCAGGGCTTCCCAAACCAACCCCACCACTGGGTTTTGTATGTGCTTCCACATCTGAAGTTTGCAAAATATGTCCAGAAAAAACACTCCAAGGGCCATTTAGGTTACAAGGAGCTGAGAATTCCTGGTAAAAGAGGCATTTCTGTCACTCAGCCCACCTGGAAAGGCTCAGCACAGGGATTTGCTGAGCTCCAGGAGCTGGGGAAAGCCTTTTGTGTAAGCTCTGGACAGGGCTGAGTTTCCACACACTGGGAATATTTTGCTCCACTTAAAATATTCACAGGGCAGAATATCCCAGAGGCAGACGATCCAAAAGATGGAAACATGAGGCAGAAACTGCTGGCATTCCCTTTTCTTTTTCCTCCCTAAGGTTGCAAACATGAAGAAAACAGAACATTTATGGGTCTTAGCACAGCCCCTCTGGTGCTCCCTTCCAGCTCTGCCTCATTTGCTGAACCCAGGATGTCACAGACTGTAGCAATGTGTCTGAACAATCTAGGCCATAATAGGTATAAAGTGCACCAGCCAAACTGTATTTAGCTGGTTTTTCTACATATTTAACTGTTTTTCTATGTATTTTTTAGTTTAGACCATTGTTTATAACAAGTGCACTAAATGAGCCATTTTTGAGTGTTTTTCTGCAGTCTGTCAAACTGTCCAGAACTCTTCAAAACTGCTAAAACATAAACTGTGCTAAATCAAAAAGGAAAAAGCTGAAAAACAAAATACCAAAGTTAAAAAAAAAAAAAAACCAAAATAAAAATGGGCAGTGATGCTCTAAACTGCAACCATCCATCTTACCTACAAAACATGTGGACAAAATAAAGGCACTGGTCAAAAAATTAACAGTAGCTTGAAAATGTACAAATAAAGTTAAAAGCAAATCATCTTCTACATAATCATATGAATTTGCTGCCCAAAAGTCCTTTGTCCCCACATCAGACACAGATTCCACCACTGATTTCCCCTGTTTTACCTAAATTTCAGCCTGGTGGGCTCCCAGGGTCTGACCACAGCCCCCGTTCCTGCCGTGCTTGCTTTGCCCACACTGCTGCTCCACAGGGACAATCAGAGACCATGGAAAATTCTAAAACTCCCCTGCAGAATTCCTGCGTGCTCTGAGCAGGGGGAAGGGGCTGGGGCTGCATCCAGATTAAGTTTAGATTTGGTTTGTGGCTCGCAGCTGACCTGAGACTGGAGTTCATGGTTGTAATTGAGGAGTGGAGAACTCGTGGGTTTGCCTGATGGGGGATCTTAGGGAAAGAGCTGCTCCCTTCAGATTTGGGGCACAGGGGAAGCAGAGCAGGACATGGAATATCCCCTCAACATCCATTGATTCCATGGGATGGCCAGAAGACCTTGGATTAAGCCTTAGAACAGTGTGAGGCTTCTGATTTTCTCGTTCTTATGCTGAACAGGACACACTGAGTGGGTTTGCTTGTGGGGAGCAAAGCCCTGGGTATTTAACAGTTATTGTGACTTTTTGCCTCTGTGTTACCTAAACTATGCCCTGGGCTGGGATTTTTCCCAGTCTAGCTGGGGGACAGTGATCTTCCACTGCACACACTCTAAAAGGAGAGGAGGTCTCCAAAACTGATGAGGGTGGCATGTCTTAGCTTAGAGAAGAAACACTTGGTGGCAAGAACAGCACAAGCTGTCCCCAGGCCAGCAGGGTCAGATGAAATCTGCCCCAGGTCCTCGTGGCTGATGAGCTCCAGCACTGCAAGAAACAAATCTGTTTGCTCTTTTTATCAGTGCAGCACACAGCACCAGTTTTCCATTCATGCCATTGTTAATCCAAAAGGGAAAGAAGCCAAACCTTTCACTTTTCCACTGTTGTTCAAGCCCAAGCGTTTTATTTGGAGACCCTGAGAACATAATTGTTCAGAGTCTTAAGTAAGATTCCTGTGCTGCCAAAGATATCCATTGAGAAACCACAAATCAGCCCTCTGAACTTCTCAGGGCTGGCATAAACATCATGAGACCTGACAAAACAATTTTTCTTTTCTTTTCTTTTCTTTTCTTTTCTTTTCTTTTCTTTTCTTTTCTTTTCTTTTCTTTTCTTTTCTTTTCTTTTCTTTTCTTTTCTTTTCTTTTCTTCTTCTTTTTTTTCTTTTCTTTCTTTCTTTTCTTTTCTTTTCTTTTCTTTTCTTTTCTCTTTCTTTCTTTTCTTTTCTTTTTCTTTCTTTCTCTTCTTTTTCTTCTTGTCTGTTCTTTTCTTTTTTTTTCTTTTCTTTTCTTTTCTTTCTTTTCTTTTCTTTTCTTTTCTATCTCTTCTCATTTCTCTTCTTTCTTTCTTTCTTATTTCTCTTTCTTCTTTCTTTCTTTCTTTCTTTCTTTCTTTCTTTCTTTCTTTTTCTTTCTTTCTTTCTTTCTTTCTTTCTTTCTTTCTTTCTTTCTTTCTTTCTTTCTTTCTTTCTTTCTTTCTTTCTTTCTTTTCTTCCTCTTTTCTCTCTCTTCCTCTGCCTTCCTTTCCTTTCCCTCTCATTCTCCACCTCTCTCCCTTCCTCCAGGAATAACATTCTAAAGCTTTTCTCTGGACCACTAAAAGCAGAAAAACTTGTTTTTCAGTGGAAGTGAGACTCAGCTATAACCACCTGACTCTGGGACATGAAGTTTTCAAAAAACCCAAATACTGGTGAGACTTTCATTGCCATTACAAGAACCTGCCACACTTTTCCTGCCATAAGAGTTCCACATAACCTAGAGAGCTACCAAAATTCAGCTGCATGCCATTTATTTCATTTCTTTTTTATTCCTATCTGGTGATAGCAGTTTCATGGCTACTTTAATCACTATTCATTGTCTATTTTAGAGTAAAACCTACGGGCTGTGGCCAAACTCAGGATACTCATTCATTGAGAAGCCTTAAAGGATGAGCTGAACAAAAGGAGGAAGAATTGAGAGATTCCCTCTGCTGCCCATGCCAGCAGAGGAGATGGATTTGCCTTTCCCACACTGCCTCAGGAAGTCTGTGGCACAGCCCAGAACAGAGCCCTGGTGCCTATTTCCAGGCAGCTTTGCCTTATTTGCAAATCCTTCCCATCAAACCAGAGCCAGAGCAATGGGATCAGCAGCCTGAGGTGACCCAACAGCACCAGGGCTGTGTCAGGGACGTGTCACACCCTGCTGGGACAAGGACAGGTCCCTCTGGATGTCCCTGGAGGATAGCACAGCCCCTGGCACATCACCTGTGACACCCCTGGCACATACAAACAGTGCTGTGTGTCACCCCCAGCCTCCTCTCAAACCATGGGCAGCTCTCAGGTGGCTCCTTCTGGCCCAAGAGGAAAGAAAACATCAAGGGCTTTGCTTACTGTAGCATGAAGGGAACAAAGGAACAAAGTACACTGCTCCTGGAAGTCAACAGAGCACAGAGAAATATCCCAGACCTGGCAGAAACATCATTAAATATTAAAAAAAAAATATCGGTGTGCTGATCAAGTTCCTTAATTTTAAGGTGTTTTTTTGATTGTCAGAACTGAGCTGCTTTCCACACACCTGCAAACTATCAAATGCAAATAAACTTTATTACTCTCAACTATATATTATCAGGTAATGAACATAATGATTTTATGAGGGTTATTAGGAGTAACTGTATAAACTGTATCTGACTCCAGGGATAGGTATTTCATCCTTTAATTTCAATTATTCTGGGGAAAATAAAAAGAGGGAAGTAACCTTCCAGTTTTCTGGATAAGGGGATTTAAGAGTACATAATAAACAATGCTGTTGGGTTCAGAGGTCTTGCCTCCAGTGCATTGAAAATTAGATATCAGTGGAGTTTGGGATCAAAGGATTATGGAACCAAAACACCTTTCAGCTGTGAGGTGAGGATGGGCCAGCATAAGCAGGGAATGGGTTTGATTTTGCCAAGAGCATGGGATGAGCCTCCCCAGCAGCAGGGAAGGGTCAGGCTTTAGGAAGGGGCTAGAATTAGGGTCCCTGCTGTTTCTTTCCTTGGATTTGATTTAAGGAAAAGTTGTTGTCTCTGAAGACTGTGCCTGCTGATGATGAGGTCAGAGTGGCTGGCACAGAACATTCCCAGCTGAGTCCAGGGATGGGAACATGCAGAACATGCCTGGAGCTGCAGCTGGCAGTGCCTGGGGACCTGGAGGAGCTGGGGGAGCTGGAGGGAGCTGGGGAACCTGAGGGAACCTGGGGGAGCTGGAGGAGCTGGGGGAACTGGATGAACTGGATGAGCTGGGGGAGCTGGAGGAGCTGGGGGAGCTGGGGGAGCTGGAGGAGCTGGGGGAACTGGATGAACTGGATGAGCTGGGGGAGCTGGGAGCTGGGGGAGATGGGGGAGCTGGAGGAGATGGGGAAGCTGGAGGAGATGGGGGAGATGGGGGAGATGGGGGAGATGGGGGAGATGGGAGCTGGAGGAGATGGGGGAGCTGGGGGAGCTGGGGGAGATGGGGGAGATGGGGGAGATGGGGGAGCTGGGGGGACCCAGAGGAGCTGGAGGGAGCTGGAGGGATCTGAGGGAGCTGTAAGATGCCTCCCCCAGCACAGGGAGCTGGGGGGACCAGAGTACAAGAGGGATCCAGAGAGGGTTTGTATCTCCCTGGGTCAGAGAGGTTCGTCATTTGCCAACTCTGCCAGCAATGGGGCTCTGCTGGAAAATATTCCTCTTGTGGATGGTTGTCATGGGCCAAAGCACTGTCCCTGCCACCCTGTGCCCTGTCCCAGCCCCAGAGCTTCCCCAGTGCCCCTCTCCTCACCATGAGCTGCCTCTGAAGGGAGAAGAAGCTTTGCTGTTTATTTTGGATGGCATTTACACCCGTTTTCAGTCATTGCAGGTCACACACAATGGACAAGCTTTGTCAGTTTTATTCTGATCCCTGCCCAGATCCATTTCCAGGGCTGATGCCAATCTGGCTGGCTGCAAATGCAGGTGCCCTTTCCTTCTTGCTCTGCTTTCTCCTGCTTACACAAGTGAAATTAATTATTTACAGCAGATTTTGCCACTGCAGCATCGTTCAATTTAGTGAAAGTGCTCCTGTTTAAAGGCCAAATCGTGCTGCTCTGTGGATGTGTTCCCTGGACTCTGAGAGGAGCTGCAATTATGTAATTTGGTTTTATGTGTAAATGGGCAGATGCTTTAAAAGCCTGTTCAGTTCCCCTAGAAAGGCTCTGTAGGAGCTGGCAGAGCTGACAGGGGGCAAAGTGAGCACAGGTTTGTGACCCATCACAGAAGGGTTTGGGTTGGAAGGGGCCTTACAGATCATCCCATTCCATCCCCTGCCATGGGCAGGGACACCTTCCATTAAACCAGATTGTTCCAAGCCCCATAAGGGGTTGTAGCACCTCCAGGGGCAGTCTGTGGCATTTGTGGGGATTTCAGACAAAGCTCCAGATATTTACAAGAGGATGGAATGACAGAGCAAGGGGAGATGGCTTCAAACTGGCAGAGGGCAAGGTTAGATTGGATCTAAGGTGAGAATTCTTCCTTGTGATGGCAGTGAGACCCTGGATCCCAGATTCCCAGAGCAGCTGTGGCTGCCCCTGGATCCCTGGAATGTTCAATTCCAGGCTGGACACTGGGGTTGGTGCAGCCTGGGACAGTGAAAGGTGTCCCTGCCATGGCAGGGGTGACACTGGATGATTTTTAAGGTCCCTTCCAACACAAAACACTCAGTGTAAACCTCTGAAATCTGTGATCCTGTGAAAACCATCAAGCCCATGCTGCAAGAGAAAGCTGTGGCAGATCTGCTTTGCAATTTTGGGGACCACAGACTTGTCACAGGTCTTAGCCCAGCATTTCTGAATTCTACCTCAAATTTTGAGGTGAAGAACAACCTCACTGTTGCCAATAACTTCCTCCATAAATTTAATATTCCTCTATTCAACAGAAAATGGAACTTTGGGAGCTGGTCCTGCACCATGAAATCATCTGCCCACAGGAGCTGTGGGCCCTTGTCACCCTCTAATACACACACCAAGAGGAATGAGGATTATTAAAAAAACCCAAAGTGAATCCTGAAAACCCCAAAAGTGCTAAATCAACACACAACACCGCACAAGTCATTTTTCCTCTGGGAAAGGTTTGCCAAACCACAATGCCCCAATGCTAATTATGTGATATAATATTCTTCTGGAGCCACATATGGCTCCTGAGCAGATACAAGGAGGATAATAAGAATAATCCCCAAACTATGGATAGCAGAACAGCCTGAACAGAACTGTTGTCTAAATCCAGAGTAATTTCCATTAAGCTGAAGTAGGATTGGGTGAGATACACAGAGAGGTGTTTCTGGGTTGGTGTTTTTGTTGAGTTTTTTTTCATTCAGAGAGAAATCAAACCTTTGGTCAACAGGAAAAGCTGAATGAGGGGGGCACGGAGGGCATGGCTGAGAAGCAAGTCACACACACAGACTCACAGTTAAACACATGGGCTTTGAAGCAGAGGTTAAAATAAAAGATCCCACGGGGTTTCTGACCTCCCAGAGGCCCCGTGCACCACGGGCACCAGCAGGAGAGAGGACTCAGGGATGGAAGCTTCCTGCTCCTCCAAGGCAACAGGATGAGAGTCCCAGCACGGCCCCAGGCATGCCCTGCACTGAGATAATGTCACTGCTGCAGCCCCCCAGCCCTCCCACTTCCTCAGAGCATAAACACCTCTGCTTCCTCTCCATTCTCCCAACAGATATTTGGCAATGGAGCTTCTCAATTTCCTCAGGAGAGATGAAGAAAACTCTAGGTTCTTCCCAGTTGCGCAAATCCCCGCACCCCAAGGATTATAACCTTGGCGTGCAGCAAGAAATGATTTCCTCTTTCATCAGTGAAACCTTTGCACAAGCCTCCCCTGGCTGCTCAGCAGGCAGGAAAGGCACAGGAGAGGGCACAGCAGGCTCTGGGTCGGCACAGCCTTATCAGTAACTAAATATAAGCAGCAGCAGGACGTTTCCTGGCATTTTCACCGCTCGCGCTCCCGGTGACTCCGCTGCGTTTGTGCAGCTCACACCTCTGCCCCTTCCTCCAAAAGGGCTGGACACTGAAAACCACACCAAACCTAGAGCAGGATGCCAGCAGAGCCTGCACAGGGAAGGGCAGTGTGGTTTTATTGGAAGGCTGGGGAGGCATTATCATAAATCAGCAGCATCTCTCTCCCCTTCAGCTCAGCGAGGAAATCACCCAACATCCTGCTGGAGTCAGTGAGTCAGGGATCCCTCTGGATTCTTCAGAGAAAAATCAGAGTGCAGGGGTTGAATTAAAGCCTTTGGATGGACTGAAGTACATTAAGCCACTCAAACATTAAATAGACATTTAAGCAAAAGTAAGTTAGTAAGTTTTAGGGTGAGTTCTAACACTTTTACTAAGTGAAAGGTTTCAAATGCCATGGTGGCAGTATGAGTTCTAGTGAAGGTTGAAACATACTGATATCTTCAATAGAGACTCCAGGCCCACAGTGGTAGACAGGATTTAGGCATAATAGAGCTCTAGTAAGAATGCTGCTTACATTTCTTAGATAGAACAAGATAAGTTGTATGTGTAGTTCTATATGTAACCTGTTATGTGTGTTAAGAAACCAGAATTTTATTAGGTTAAGGAGTGGTCGTCTGAGTTTGCACCTTAGCTTGTTGAAAAAATCCTATATAAGAGTTTGTATTGGGGAGAGTTGGTGCTTTTAGCCTTTGGCTTGTGCCAGGGCTTTTAGTCATTCCCTTATTGCCACTGCATTTGCCATTGCTGCTGCTTTGCCATTGCCTGTTGAGACTGATGTGCTTTGTAATAAATAACCTTTTCAACTATTAGCTGCTTGCTTATTTAAGATAACCCAATGAAGCAGGTGCCTAGAGCACTGGAGGTCAGAGAACCTCACAATATCCCATTTCCCATTCCTGGGCAGGGAGGAATTTTTCCCTGTTCATTCACACTGAGCTGCTCTGTTCTCCACCTCAGGTGCAGGACTCATCCTCAGGGATGTGACTGGCACAGGCACCTGCACCCTCAGCACCTCCAGAGGGAGAGAAGGGCTCTGCTGTGGAACAGCAAGCACAGGATGCTGTGCAGTTTTTAGCCTTTTGTGTATTGAATCCCTGCTCTGCACAATGGCACGTTTGGGAGCTCGCAGTCCCTCAGGAGGAAGCATTTCCTGCCACTGGCAGGGGACAGCTGGCGTTGGGAAACTCTTGAGTGGAGAGGAGCTATTTTGGGCAGTTTGGTGTGAGGTTCTCAGACCTCTACTGCTCTAGGCACCAACTCCAGAGCTCTTGGCTCCTACCCTGAGCTCTTGGCTCCTATTTGTTGGGTTATTTTAAATAAGCAAAGCAGGTAATAGTTTAAAAGGCTATTTATTACAGAGCACATCAGTCTCAACAGGCAATGGCAAAGCAGCAGTAATGGCAAATGCAGTGGCAATAAGTGAATGGCTAAAAGCCCTGGCACAAGCCAAAGGCTAAAAGCACCAACTCTCCCCAATTCATTTTCTTATATAGGATTTTTTCAACAAGCTAAGGTGCAAACTCAGACCACCACTCCTTAACCTATTAGAATTCTGGTTTCTTAGCACAGCAGGTTACATAGAGAGCTGCACATACACCCTATCTTATTCTACCTGAAAAATGTCAGCAATATTCTTACTACAGCTCTATTATGTCTAAATCCTGTCTACCACTGTGGGCCTGGAGTCTCTATTGAAGGTATCAGTATGTTTCAACCTTCACTAGAACTCACTCTGCTACTCTGGCATTTGAAACCTTTCACTTACTAAAAGCATTAGAACTCACCCTAAAACTTACTAACCTACTTAAATGTCTGCTTTATATGTGAGTGGATTAATGTACTTCAATCCATCCAAAGGCTTTGATTCAATCCCTGCACTCTGATTTCTCTCTGAAGAATCCAGAGGGATCCCTGACTCACTGACTCCAATAGTTTGGGTGACATTCTGTTGGATCTCAGAAACCAGGAGATTTTGAGCTTTCTGTGCTTTCAGGCACAGACCCCCTAGAGAACACTGCTTTTCACCTGAAGCCTTGGAGATGGCTTCTAAATATAAATGATAAAATAAAAACCACTGGTGTGTAGTGAATTAAAAGTGTGTGCTTTCACAAGGTGATAGGTTTTGAACTAGATGTTTTTACAGTATAGTAACAGGTAAAGGACAACATGAAAGTTTTCGGGTGTTGTCTCTTTGTTTATCTTTCTTCCTTCTTCTTCATGGTTTCAAGTAGTAGTTTCTGGTTGATCAGTCAGCATCACTCTAAGGGTCATGGGAATCTAGTTATTAAATAATATAGGTGTTAATTCTCTATTGGACTGTTTAGCTTTAAAAGACCTTGTAGTAACTGTACTTAAGGCCATTTTTCCCTGCTTCTAGCAAGAATCTAGAAGTGCTGTTGTACTCTGTACCTTCTGATAAGATATAATAAACATCCAAGCCTGAACAAAAGAAAAAGTGTTTCAAATGTGTTTTTCTTAATCCTGGCTCTAAAGAAAAGCAGTCAAGACTGGTGACAAACCACTAATTAAGTGGTGCAAAGCCCCCACACCACTGGAACAACATTATTTTGCTCCTCTTGTCAACAATGCTGGTGGTTGCCATAACACAAGTGCAGTGCCAGACCAAAGTGGGAAGGTGACAGCAGGGAGGGGACTCAGGTCAGGGTGTGTGTCCCAGGCAAGCACAATTATCCCACTCTACTCTTGCTGGGTGCTCCCAAACCTCCCAGTCAGATTTGCCAAGCAAAGGTGGAGATGGTGAGCACAAAGCCTCAGGTACAGAATGCCAGGCATGGATTCTGTATCTGGAGAGCTGTGACAGCTTTGGGAGGTTCCAGTGACAATGCAGAAGAATATGGGGTGAATTCAAAAACTTATAGGGCCCTGGAAGTGTCCAAGGCCAGGTTGGATAAGATCTTGAGCAGCCTGGTGCAGTGGGAGGCTGGGACTGGATGATCTCTAAGATCCATTCCCTTCCTTAACATTCTGTAATTCTATTTCTTGGTTCAGTCAGCTCTCAACAGAGTAGAGATTTCATGGGTCTTATTTTCTGCAATGAGACAAGACCTGGAACATGCAGGTGAGGATTAGGATGATTTTTTAAGGCCTGGAAGAACATGACCATTCCAGCTGGCAGTGGGAATATGAGAGGGAGAAACCAAGGAGTGGGCAAAGAAAGCCATCCACTGAGCACTGAGGGCAACAGAATTACAGCAGCCAGAGCTGGGGGAACTGCTCAGCTGGGAAACCTGAGAGATGTGAAAAGCAATAATAATTTATATTAACTGGCAATAAAATGCTTTATGAGCAAACCAAGATTGTACATCTAATACAATCACGTGTTTCCAGCCAGTAACAGCCTCCACAAAACCCATGGCACAGCTTGGCTGGGCAGTAACTTCACTTATTTTTGAAATAAAGATGATATAAATATGAAAAAAAAAAATCATTTTGGACAGTCATAGTTTCCATGAGTGGAAGTGCCTGAAAGAATTTCTAACCAAAGGGTATAACTAAGAAAAATACCTATTTTAATTGACCAAATATTTTTTTGAATTCCTATCAAATTCATTGAACTACTTAAACCAGAAAGGGCTGAGAAGACAAAATGCTAACCAACAAAATATTTAACTTCAAGATTCTCAAGCAAAAAATATTTGGTTTTCCACTTTGAATGCGAGGGTAGCTTTCCAAAACAAATCTTTGTATAAATATATCTGTAAGATTAAGGCAGGTGGGCGAGTGTTTGTCTCTGAAGTCATTTATTTGCAATTTGGGGCAGCTTTACTGGACATGCAAAAGGACATTGCTCAAAAGGGCTCCTGCTCCAACCCCCTGGCATGTCACACAGCACATTTTCCAGGACAGCTGCACAATCCCCTTTTGTCCATCCATCCCCTGGCACCGTGACTGTCATCACTTCTGGTGGCTTCAGCTGACAAAAGGAGCTTTAAAACACAGATGGGCTCGTCCTTTGTGCTGCTGATGGGCTCATCCAGGCTCCCCCAATGTGTCCCTGGTGTCCCCATCCCTGGAGGTGTCACCTGGCATGGGGACAAGGTGGGGATGGGGCACAGGTTGGGTTTGATGAGCTTGGAGGGTTTTTCCAGTCTCAGTGCTTCTGGGGTTTGGGGGTTCTGGGATTCTGGGATTCCAGGACTATGGGGT
Organism: Erithacus rubecula; assembly: GCF_903797595.1. NCBI lineage: Eukaryota > Metazoa > Chordata > Aves > Passeriformes > Muscicapidae > Erithacus > Erithacus rubecula. The sequence goes on along the minus strand of NC_136658.1, from coordinate 109,695,253 downwards.
TCTGGGATTCTGGGATTCAGTGATTCTTGGATTCCAGGATTCTGGAGTTCTGGGATTCTGAGATTCTGGGGTTCTGAGATTCTCGGATTCTGGGATTCCAGGATTCTGTGGTTCTGGGATTCTGGGATTCCAGGATTCTGTGGTTCTGGGATTCCAGGATTCTGTGGTTCTGGGATTCTGGGATTCCAGGATTCTGGGATTCTGGGGTTAAGGGATTCTGGAGTTCTGGGATTCCAGGATTCTGGGATTCTGGGGTTAAGGGATCCTGGAGTTCTGGGATTCCAGGATTCTGGGATTCTGGGTTTCTTAGATTCTGGGATTCCAGGATTATGGGGTTCTGGGATTCAGTGATTCTGGGATTCCAGGATTTTGTGGTTCTGGGATTCTGGCATTCTGGGATTCCAGTATTCTGGGATTCTGTGGTTCTGGGAATCTGGGTTCTGGGATTCTGAGATTCTGCCAGCCCATGGCCACATATCTCCTTTCCCCATAGCACTGTTAAAGCAAAACTCGTTGCCTTTACTCCTTTTCTTCGTAACACTTCCTTTATTATTAAAAGAAATTTAAAATAATAGGCAGTGAGATGAATGTTTACCTAATTACTGGTCAGGAGTTGGCTCCTGTGGAAATGTTGGCTGAAGGCACTGCTGTACAATGCAGCCCCTTCCAGGAGAGTGCCAGAAAACCCAGGGGCAGGTGGCAGCTCTTGAACAATGGTTAATTAGACTTTTTAGGCAAATATTTGCTCACGTGTCCAGACAATAATGTCTTGTGGAAATGTGTTTGCACAATGTCCTTGACAAAGGCTCGTCTATTAACCTGCACACAATCACTGCAGCCCTGGAACAGCATTTTAGCACATGAACTCCTCAGCTCAAGCAACAACAAAACGTCATGGGTCCAGCCCTGAGCAAAATAATCAGTCCAAATCGCCTTCATGTGGGGGGAAAAAATATCTCTTGAAGATTATTTACTTTTAACCTATAAAAGCATCCAAAATGTGCTGGGACCTGTGACTCAGTTCCCATAATTTCATGTGCTTCCAGGATAGCCTTGGCCAGGTTGCTCATGAATGGAGTTTCCAGAGTTTCTGCAGGGTACCTGTGGTGTGCTCTGCTACCATAAAGGGATTTTTGGGTGGTCTGTGGGGTTTTACAGAATATGATGCTTATAGGACTAAACAAACAATAATTCAGCCAAACAGTGCCCAGATTTGGAGTGTGGACTGCTCAAGAGGATGTCTGGACTAGAGCTAGACAAAACTAAGCCAACTTTTCTATATTTCTCTGAGTTTGGGGGCACACAAAATGAACAGTGTATTCATAGGGGTGACAGCCAGAAGCATTTGGGAATTGTTATCTTATCCCTTTGGGTTCCAAACAATCCCTCAGAGCTGCTGCTCCCCCTGAATCCCCAAATTTGCAGAGTGTTCTCTGAGTGTTTTGGCCAAAAGCCTTGCAGCCTCTGCCTTGCACACCACATGTTCACCTCATCCCAGTGGTGATTCAGTCCCCACGAGGTGTGTGAGTCACCTCGGGGATGTGGGATTGTTTCTTATTCCCTGACTGACGTGTGGGCACTTTTACAGGGCACAGCACATCTTTTGTGACAGACAGAAAACAAATAACCCAACCAAACAGCAACAAAAGCAGCAGTGGCTGAACTTTGGCAGGAATACATGTTTGGGCTAAAACTGATGAAGGTGACAGAATTCCTGTAGTTTGTTTTTTTCAGGATATCAATGAAGAAGTATGAATCTGTTCCATTAGTTCATTGCATCCATGGCTGGGTGAAATGGTGAGGTTTGTGTTGTTGGAGGAGGTCAGGCAAGGTAAGGAACTGTTGACCTCAAAGCTCAATCCAGGAGTCACAGCAAGCTCAGATTGCCTTGTTTGTTCCAAAAAAATATTCCTGACCCAATTGTTTAGGCTTTGTCCCTCTTGATGAATGATTGAAAAAAAAAAAAAATTCAAATTCCTACTTCAGCATTCCTGATAGTGAAATCACACTCACAACCATTTTATTGTGATCATTATCTTATCCCTCTTTCCCTCCCCAAGGTCATTATTTTCCTGTATTTTTTCAATGCTTATTTTTCCATGGACTTTAAAACCTCAAGCTTTCAAAAGCTCCTTCATGTGCTACAAGTAACTTTGTTCTTCTGGGAAGGTAAGCTCAGGTTTGCATTGTGGGTACCACAGAGAGACACTTAATGAACAGCAGTTATGATGGATTCAGTTCTTCTAATGCATCAATTTTTTTTTTTTCTTTTCAGTTCTTTGTGAGTTATAAAGTTATAAAAAATGCCTTGACTGGAGGCACATTTGGGTCTCGTGTGGTGCCCCAGTTTTGACCACTAATTCATATAATTGGAGAGGATCTAAGCAGATAAGTATCAAACACCAGGACTGGTTTAAGTTGCACTCAGAATATTTCTTGGGGTTGTGGGAGAGTGATGAAAACTGCTGAATTAACCCAAAAACTGGAGTCAGGAGGGGTGCAGGCTGGTAGGATTTCATGTGCCTAATCCATGGTGGCAGGAGGGAAACCCTCCCAGGAGTTGTTCTGCCCCCAAACTCCCCAGGAGTTGTTCTGCTGCTGGCAGATGAAAAGAAAATCATCCTTCAAAAGAGGAAAAAAAAATCATGCTTTGAACAACCACAATTAATGGCTTATCACAGAATCCCAAATCCCTGGGGCTGGAAAAGCCCTCCCAGCCCATGGAGCCCAACCTGTGCCCATCCCCACCTTGTCCCCAGCCCAGAGCTCTGAGTGCCACCCCCAGGTGCCACCTGCAGGGATGGGCACTGCAAACCTCCCTGGGCAGCCCCTGATGTCCAACCTGAGCCTCCCCTGCTGCTCCTTGTCCTGTCCAGAGCCCAGCCTGGCTGCACTCTCCTGGCAGGGAGTTATAGTGAACAAAAAGATCTTTCCTGAGCCTCCTTTTCTCCAGCCTGAGCCCCTTCCCCAGCTCCCTCAGCCACTCCCTACATTATTTACTCCCTAGACCCTTCCCCAGCTCTGCTGTCCTTCTCTGGACCCATCCCAGCACTTCAATGTCTTTCCTGAATTCTTTCTTGGATTTCAATTCCCCAGTTCTTGAGGTAACACAATCACTTCCCTGCTCCTGCTGGCCACACAGATTTCACATAGAGGCAGCTAAAATAGAGCCTAAAAAATTCCCAAAAATTTCTGGATCCCCTGTTAATTACTGCTCTGCAGAAGATGTGTTTCACACCAGGATGACAAAACAGGGCACACACAAAGGAAAAACAAACCCATCCATTCCCCTGGGCCAAAAGCTGCTCTCAGTTACACCCAAAAAACCACATGAAAGCTCCTGCAAGAGGTGCCAAGGCATCCCATCTGCCACCAGCTCCCTGTGGCAGCTCAGCACTTGCCAGATGTTGCTCCAGCACCTGGGAATGGACCCAGATGTGGAATTCTGCTCCCCTGGCTGGGATGGTGAGAGCTGGAGTCACCTGGTGTCACCTGGAGGTGGCACTCAGAGCTCTGGACTGGGGACAAGGTGAGATGGGCACAGCTGGGACTGCCTGGGCTGGGAGGGATTTTCCAACCTCAGGGATCCTGGGATTCTATGATAAGCCATTAATTGTGGTTATTCAAAGCATGATTTTTTTTTTCCTCTTCTGAAGAGATGGTTTTCTTTTCATCATGTGCCAGCAGCAGAGCAACTCCTGGTGAGTTTGGTGGCAGAAAAACTTCTTGGAGGCTGCAGGAAAACAACCCCCATGGCAGAGCCAGACTCAACCCAGGGCCTGTTTTGGCACTGAAGGCTGGCTTCTGTCCTCTGGGGATGATTAATTTTGGTAATTAGCACGGTTTTTTCTGCACTTTCTGGGCAGGGATGCTGCTGATGGAAGCAGAGGAGTGGAGCTGGGGTGGGATCAGGCTGGCCAAGGCACTGAGCACCCACCTGAGCCCTGACCAAGAGCACACAGCCCCTGCAGAGCCTGCAGCCTCTGCAGAGGAGGCTGCAAACAGGCTCCATCCTGCCAGAGCCCGGGGCAGGCTGGAATGTGATTCCAGCAGGATCTGCACTAACCCATCGCTCCATCTAGTGCCAGCTCCTCTCGCAGCACCCCGTGCTCCAAAACACCCCAAACTGCTGCTCCTTCCACACCACGCCTTTGGGAAGCTGCTTCTTGTTGTTGTTGCTTGTTGGAGGGGTTTTTTTGGGGGTTGGTTTTGTTTTGTCAGGGGTTTCCTGAGTTTATCAAAGGCAGCAAATTGCTGTCCTAAGGAAGGGTTATGGGTGAATCCTGCCCTCCTGGGGGGATTTGGGTGAATCCTGCCCTCCAAAAAGGGTGAATCCAGCCCCACACAAGGGATCCTGCCCTCCAGAATATCTGTGGATGAATCCAGCCCTCCAAAATGTCCTGGGTGAATCCAGCCCTCCAAAATGGCCATGGGTGAATCCTGCCCTCTGGAAGTGAATCCTGACCCCCAGAAAGGGTAAATCCAGCCCCAGAGAAGGGGTGTGGGTGAATCCTGCCCTCCAGAATATCTGTGGATAAATCCTGCCCTCCAAAATGTCCTAGGTGAATCCTGCCCTCCAGAAATTCCATGGGTGATTCCAGCCCTTCAAAATGTCCATGTGTAAATCCCACCCTCCAGAAAGTCCTGGGTAAATCCAGCCCTCTAAAATGTCCATGTGTAAATCCTGCCCTCCAGAATGTCCTGGGTGAATTCAGCCCTCCAGAAATTCCATGGGTGATTCCAGCCCTTCAAAATGTCCATGTGTAAATCCCACCCTCCAGAAAGTCCTGGGTAAATCCAGCCCTCTAAAATGTCCTGGGTAAATCCTGCCCTCCAGAATATCCTGAGTGAATCCAGCCTTTCAGAAAGTCCATGGATAAATCCATCCTTCCAGGGTATCCTGGGTGAATCCAGCCCTCCAGAATATCCTGGGTGAATCCATTCTATCCAAAGCCAACTTATTTCCTGGCTACAATACCTTATAAATATTTTTTCAGCTATTGGCTTTTGCCACACAATGGTGCTAATACTTCTAACACCAATCACCCCACATGGTCTTGACATAATGCATCTTTCACAGTTCTGATTTTCCAAAATATTTGGTCTTTTTGCAAGGCCATAGTTTGAAACTTGTTTCTAGTTTCACATCAGGGCTCAGTGGAGTCTTCAGCTGCCTCACACTCATGTTTTTAATCACTCTTTAGTGCTGGTAGTACACAGAGGGGGAAAAAAAAGAAACTTTTCTGGCTGCATGATAAATTTTGGTTCCACAAAACATTGGAAGCACATGGGACTCAGGCACTATCTTTCAAGAGACAAAAACATTTGCAAAGCCAAAGTGCAAAAAGTGCCACTGCTGAAGTGTTATTGGTAATATAATAATTATAATAATAATTGGCAGGATTTTAGAGCAGTTGTAGGACTCTGTTGTCCCTGGATGCTGCTGAGCAGCTCAGGAAGGTGAATTACTTGGACAAGGTGCTCCCTTCATTATTAAATGCACTGAGACAGCTCTTCCAGCATGGAATTCTGCTGTCTTTGGAAATCCTTACTCTGCACACTTTAACTCCTTTTCATTTATAGAGCTGTGATCCTATCATTTTCTTTAATGAAAACTTCCACCTCTTCAGGTGATAGCTCCATCAGAGATGTTAATGAATACAAAAAGTCCATTATTTGGAATGGGGATTGTTTCTCAGGAATGGAAATGATTGCTTCACTGACAGAGAAAAAGCTCTCTTCAATGGGTTTTAGAAATTGCAAGAAAAAATAATCTTACCAGAAGTTACTTTCATTAGTTTTAATCATGGAAATATTTCTATAATTATCTTTATGAAGAAACATTTGCATTAAAAAATAATAATAATAAAAACCCTTAAAATGTGGTCTAAATTACCAGGCAGATTCTCTATTCATAAGCTTATGGGCTATGTTGTTGAAATGGAAAAAAATAATTAAGTTCTGAGTAAAAATCTTCATGCTGTCAATTTTGCTATGGCAGATAATGTCAGCGTGCAGGAGGATTAATTCCAATACTGTAGATTTTTTTTCATAAATACAACACATTTATTCATAAATACAACAAGGGAGAGAGCAGGGGGAGGAATATTTGCATCCTAGGAAAAGACATCCCCTCCTGCTGCATTCTCTGAGCAGCTGATAACTCGAATTTCCCTCTCTGTTGTGTCCCATAGCTCTGAGTCCAGTCAGGATCTGCCCAGGATGCTGAGAGGGTTAAGGAAGTGAGGGGTGGGCACTGCTGGAGGGTCCTGGTGGGATTTCCCCCAAACACGGGAATATCCAGGGTGCAGCAGCTCGGTTTTGGGGAATCCTAGTGCCATCTTTTGGGAGAAACGGGAATATGCCTTGGGCAGCCAGTGTGACACATCTGAGCAGAGGAGCTGTGGCTCTGGGGTGACACTGCCACCCTCACCAGGGGACCTGCTGAGGGCTCAGCAAAAGGCAGAAAATCCTCAGAAGGAGATCAAGGTGTACCTGCAGTGACTGCAGCAGCACAGACCCAGCCCAGGGCACTGACTGGGGCATTTCCAGCCCTTGCTGTCATTGTGTCCCACTCCCAGCACCTCTGTGGGACCAGCAGCACAGCCTGCCCCAGGCTGGGACAAGAGCACAGAGTCCTTCAAACAGAAACTGCATGGAGCATCCCAAAATGTGCTGAGCAGCTACCTCCCACCAGCCATAACATAGGAGCAAAGAGGTGAGGGCAGAGGGTCTGAATAAGGGCTGTGCTGAAAAACACAGCCCCCAAAACACCTCCTAAAAACCACTGGGTAAAACCCTGCAGGGTGCTGAGGAATGAGGAGATGATGGGGAGACTTCACCAGGGAGCACTGGGGGTGTGGAAACAAAGTGTGTGGGATTGTTTTCCTGACCCTTCCCCAGCTCCACTCCTTTCTCTGGACGTGCTCCAGCCCCTCAATCTCCTTTTGGAAGTGAGGAGTCCCAAACTGGGCGGGGGAATCAGCAGTGCCCAGCACAGAGGGACAGTCCTGCACACAACTCCTGATGCCACTGGCCTCCTTGGCCACCCAGGCACACAGCCTTTACAATACCACTCCTGTGCTTTCTAAAACAGATTTTGTTGTTGTTGTTGTTGAAGAGAAAAGCTCCTGGTGCCTTGCACAAGTACAGCTCCATGAGAAATAGGGATTGATCCATCAGGAGCTGACTGATCCCATGGACAGGGCAGGAGGAGAGTCTCAGGCTGTACCAGGGGAAGTTTAGGTTGGACATTGTCTGAATTCAAGAAGCATTTGGACAATACTCTCTGGGGTGGCCTGTGCAGTTGGACTGGATGATCCTGGTGGGTCTCTTCCAACTCAGCCAGTTCTATGATTTTTCACAGTGGCATTTTACCCCCAGCCCCACTGCAGCCTTTGCTGGAGGCAGGGTCACCCCAGGGCTGTGCACTCAGCTTCCAGCCCTTCCAAAGGAATGTGACTTTGTTAAATGACAAAGTACCAGCCAGGGATTTCTGGAATGTCTCAGGAACATAAATCCAATCAGTCCATCAGATCTGAGAGTTGGTTTTGGTCTTTTGGAAACTTTATCATCAGTCAGCTCACATTCACTTCACTACATTTTGCCAGGTACTCTGACTAAATACAGCTGCTTTACTTCTTCCAACTTCTCTCCTTTTACTTTGTGCCAAAATAGGGGGGGGAATGCATGGTACAAGCAATGACTCTGTGGAGCAAGTACAGGAATTCTGTCCCTGTGCCCCCCTCAGGTGTGACCCCACCTGCAGAGCTGCCCCAGCCCAGGGAGGAGCTGGAGCTGCTGCAGAGCCCAGAGGAGGCAGCAGGATGAGCAGAGGATGGAGCAGCTCTGCTGGCAGGAAAGGCTGGCACAGCTGGGATTGTTCACCTGCACAGGAGAAGCTTTGGCTGAGCTCAGTGTGGCCTTGCAGGGCCTGAAGGAGCTGCAGGAAACATGGAGAGAGACAATTCCCAAGGGATGGAGGGACAGACACAGGGAATGGCTTCAAAGTAGGGTTAAATGGGATATTGGGAATTAGGAATTGTTCCCTGGGAGGGGCTGGGATGGAATTGCCAGAGCAGCTGTGGCTGTCCCTGGATCCCTGGAATGTTCAGTTCCAGGTTGGACACTGGGGCTGGAGCACCTGGGACAGTGGGAGGTGTCCCTGCCATGGATGGGGTGGAACAAGATGATTTTTAATGTCCCTTCCAACCCAAACCATTCCATGATCCCATTCTGAGTAAAGCCCACCAGACATTTTTGAGAAATAGATGACTGAGTCACAGACCAAATACCTCAGCTTTTGTCCAAAGCAGAGAAATAAAAACCCAGCAGTAACTGGGAGCACCAACCATGTCTCAGCTCAAGAGTTGTTTCAGTAGTGACAGGGGAACATCAAAAATACTAAAGCAGTGGCTGGTTTCCCACCTCAAAGCCTGCTGTGCTAAAACCTTCCTCTGTGACCTGCACTGACTGGGAAAAGGAGAGAATATCGGATTTGGCACCGAGCAGGAGACTCACACAGAGTATGAATGAAACTTTCCTGTTTTCTGGTGTACAATTAAAGTAACAAGAGTGAACAAAGCCCTTTGCAGAGTGCTAAGCCAGCACTCTGTACAGCTCATGACAAAACAGCAGAGATGTATGGTCTGATGCTTCCATACAGTCTGCAGTGACTGATTATATACTACCCATTTAGCACTGCAATACATTTAATTGTTGAGGTAAGTGGTTAAAGAAATGAAAAATGCTGGTTAGCTCATTTTGCACAGCGACTGGAGCTGGATATTACATTCCCAGTGCAAATTACCAGCATTGGCAGGGCTATTTTACAGCTGTTCTGTCTGCAGCCTGCATTGTAATGAAGTCGTGACATGAAATGTTTGTGGAAATTGTAATGAAATGTTAGCTGAAAATATATTGAAGTGGTGAGTGTAGAAAGAAAAATGAAGTACAACATTTACCCTCTCCAGCATCTCAGCTCAGGCTGCTGCTTCAGCCCAGATGTGCTGACCTGCCTCCTCCTACCCAACTGCACATCTCAGCTGCCCTGCAGCCCATCCTCTGGGCTCAGTTTTGGAGCTAAGCTTGACCTTAGCTTCTCTTTAATCCTCCTTTTTCTTCTGCTGAACCTCCAACTTCCCTCAGGCTCACAGTCATATTTTCTTCCTCTCCCATCTCTCTTTCTGCAGAGCTCTTGACATCCTGTCCTGGGTTGCAATCCAGGATGTCTCCAGCAATGTGTGTTCTGTCCCATCTGCTGACCCGGCTGGGGCAGTGCCCCTGATCTCCTGGCACATATTCTCTGCTAATGGGCCATCTTTAAACCAGCTGGGCAATCATCTTTATCTTCCCACAGCCCATCCTCCCTCCAGGAGATATCTCCTGTTCATGGCCACTGAGTCCCAGGGCATGGCTGAGAAAATTCCATCATCCCACTGGGAGATGCTCCAGCCAGGGCAGGAGCCAAGCCTTTCCTACCCAGAGAAAAACTGACATTTGGACACCAAGGAACCTTCTTCCCACTGGATTCCAGAGGAAAACCAGACCCTTCCACATCATCCCTGGAGCTTCAGAGGAAACTGCCCCTTCTCCAGGAGCACTGCTCCAGCTGAGCCACATCTGCCCCTGCAGGAGGATGCAGCACCATGGAATGGGACTGTGCCACCACCCTGACTGACTGACTGTGCCAGCTTGGATTCTGACTCTGGCAGGGTTGGGATTGTTCTGTGTAATGCTGCATTTCTATTTTAATTGTCCTAGTAAAGAACTGTTATTCCTAATTCCCATATCTTTGCCTGAGAGCCCCTTAATTTCAAAATTCTAATAATAATTTGGAGGGAGGGGGTTTCCATTCTCCATTTCAAAGAGAAGCTTCTGCCTTTATTACCTGTCCTTCACACTAGGACACATCCAGCTGCTGTTTCCTCCCCCACATCCCTCAGACCCATCTCACTTTCCATGGTGAGACAGGAGAATGAGCTGCTTGGGTTTCCCTGGGCGTTGGAGCCTCCTTGGCCCATGGAATTCCCATTTCCTAAGGGTGAGGGAGCTGAGCTAAGCCAACTCTTTGGCTGCTGCCCTGGTGTTCTCAGCCCAGGTTTGGATGCTCTGGCTGTGTCCCTGTCTGCTGTCACTCAGAGCTGACCTCGTGTCACCATCATCAGATCAGGTCCAACAGCACCAAGTAACCCCTGCAAGGATGTCTTAAACTCCACTTCCAGAAATTGTCAATAAGGGTGTCAGTGTCACAGCCTTTTGCTCCTCTGACACTATTTTAGATCTTTTTCCTTTTCTTTTTTTTTTTTTTCTTTTTCTTTTTTTCTTTTTCCTTTTCTTTTTTTCTTCTTTTTCTTTTTCTTTTTTTTTTTCTTTTCTTTCTCTTTTTCTCCTTCTCCTCCTCCTCCTCCTCCTCCTCCTCCCCTTCCCCTTCTCCTTCTCCTTTTTTACATCTCCATTTTTGCCTCTCTCTCCCATTTTTCTTTCCCAAACCCTGCTGATAAAAACTCTTTCATTTCTCTGCATCCTTGGCTGTTCGTCCCATCCCCTGTCACCTCCTGGAACAGCCAAGGTAATTTTAACTTTTTTTTTTAGGCTCAGACCCTGCTCCAAAGGCTGTGTGCCACTTGCTGTAGTCCTGATTTTCTGTCTTTCCCTTGGAAACCTGTGGTGGGAGGTTTCCAGCTTGCTCACAGCCATGCAGAGTCACTTGGAATTTTTCCATGTTTGTAACCAGCAGCCATTCAGACACTCCAGCCCCTTGGGGAGCCAGGCCATGAGCTGTCCCTCTGTGCCAGGATATGAGCCCATCACAACATCCAAGGACCTTCCACATATTTCCTGGATTTATCCTCAGCATATGCTGGAAGAAATAATAAAAAAAAATTCCATTCCCGCTCCCCTTTTGAAGAAAGAGTGGAAAATGTTCAGCCCAGTCTTGGTAGAAAATACAGAATTTTCCAGCATTTATTAGCCTTGTGTATTTAAAGATAGGAGCACTTCAAAGCAACATCTGTTAGTCATGATCTGTATTTACCCTCTGCAGCACAATGGGATCCAGCTCATGCCTGGGTCATCTGAATTAATTCCCATCCCAGCAAACTGAAATGTGTGGATGTACCAGAACTAGACAACATGAGGGCATTTTAAAACCATAAAACAAATTAATATTTTGATTTTCCCCCTTGTTTCCTCTTGTATTTTGAGTATACTAATGCAGGTGAAGATACCCCTCCCCAGGTAGAGCAGAAAAGAGACATTATTTCCAAAATTGACCTTTTCAGTGGTCAGTGTGGCTGCAGAAATACTGGAGAACTTCACAAGTCCTCCAGCTCTTTTCCATGAGGGTGAAGAAAAGTGAACTTTGAAGCCTCTCTCACCCCTGGCAGTCCTGTGCCCATGTCTCAGGTGCCCAAGGGATCTACGTGGCTGTTTTGTAACATAAACTGTGAATTTTGTAAAAATGCATTAATGAATTGAATAAAAGACATGCCTAAAACTTAAAAATTGCCTTTCACATCCTCTTAGAACTGCTTGGAAGCCCAAAGGTACCACGGTAATAATTTAATCCAAGTTCTTGTGCCTGTTTTAGAAGTCTGTATCAAATCTGGCATCTGGATATGGAATTTGGGGATGTGGTTTTGGGGTGATGCTGGGGTGTCAGTGGGACTGGATGAGCTTGAAGGTTTTTTCCAACCTTGATGATTCTGCAATCCTGTGATTCTCTGCAGAGCAAATATTTTTTTTCTTTTAAGAGAAAAATTACACCTTCAGCACAAAGAAAAATGGAAATGAACAGGCACTTTTTTGGGTCAGGATGAGCTGATGGAACCAGTGCAGCAATTTCACTCCAAGAATTTGGAAAATCCCAGTGATTCTGCTGGTGGAGACACCTGAGGAAAGGAGGCTTTTCAGCTCATAATAAGGAAACTCCAAAGAAAGAAGAACATAGAATTCCATATTTTAGCTTCTCAAGGTAGGGATTTAATCCAGGTGGGACTAAAAGGGAATCAGCTGTTGACTGGGAAGAACAAACTCCAGTGGGATGGAGGTGCAGTCAAAAAAATCCCAGATTGGAATGGTTTAGCCAGGAGGAGACACCAGGCCTGGCAATGTGCAGGGCAGACAGGGGGGGAAAAAGGGGGAAAATAAAAGAAAAAGGGCACATTAACAATAGTCAGAGAAGAGGAATAGGTTTGTGAAGGGGAATGTGTCTAAGCTTGGCAAACACCCAGTCAAAGGGAGTGTGATAACAAACCACAAATATTTGGAAAGCTGTAAACACCAAGGCAGGCAGAGAACTGCAGAGGGTGATGCATGGGGAGTGCAGTCACATGGAATTACAGACAAAGAAATGTGAGGAAAACAAAAATAAAACACCTCTGACAATGAGACATGCTGGGCTCTGTGTAACAGGAATGGGGGGAAATACCCTGGAATGGAAACCTTCTCAAAGAAGGGCAGGAAACATCAGTAAATGTACAGCAGAAAAAAGGTTTGTTATAATCAGATAAATGGACAGAGTTTCCCAAGCAGAATTCCTCACTACTTCTAGGATTGGGCACAGAAAATTGTTCTGCCCCTCAGGTTTTTATATAATATATATGGACCAATATTCTGACATGCAACCCCAAATTTTCTGAGCCTGGTTTTGAGGAGTCCTCAATCTGGTGATTTAAAGGGACATCTTGGGGCAATTCCTGGCCTGAGAACTCTGGGTGTTTTGTTGGTTTTCTTGAAAATATGTGCCCTTTTACAAAAGTGCTGGGGAGGGAGCCAACAAGAAAGATGGAGAGGGATTTTTACTAGAGCCTGGAGGGACAGGACAAGAAAAATGGCTTCAAACTGACAGAAGTAGGGTTAAATGGGTTATTGGGAATTAGGAATTGTGCCCTGGGAGGGGCTGGGATGGAATTCCCAGAGCAGCTGTGGCTGCCCCTGGATCCCTGGAATGTTCATTTCCAGGTTGGGCACTGGGACAGTGGTTGGTGTCCCTGTTGGAACTTTTATTTCTCTTCCAACCCAAACCATTCTGTGACGCTATAAAACTAAATTTTGAAATAGCTTTCTGCCTTCCAGGTGGCCCCAATATCCTCATTAACCAGCTCCAAGTATTCTCATTAACCTGTCCTCAAGCAGAGCTCATGCTGGGTCATGCTCTAATGTCCTTCCAGCCACCAGTGCCCCCCAGGAGAGGTCACAGCACCCAGGGGACAGCAGCAGAGCCAGGACTCTGGGGGATGCAGGCAGGATCTGCTGTGAATATATCCAAGTGCTCCCACCACTGCCCAGAGAGGGAATGAAGAATTTGTGTTGCATCAGGAGGTAAAATTCAGTCAGGAATTAACTGAACCCTCTGGATGGATGAGGTGCCCTTCTGACTAAACAGCAATTTAGATCAGAAACTGTTTTCCTAATGTGATCAAAGCTTGAGAAGATGGCACAGAAAAAGATTGTGGGATGACTAATCATATGATACAGATAAAATGGTTTATTTTACCTTTAGTACAATGTAATGAGAAACTTATTTTAAAATTATATTTTAGCTGGGACAAGAAGTAGTCTGAGATAGAACAAATTGCAGAAGGAAAGTCAAAATCCTTGATATTTCTGTGTTTCTGTGGGCAGTTTAAAAGGCTTGTGGAATTTGAGGTTCCAAGTGTGGACTCTTTGGAATCTGGGTAAGGTTTGCAACTTGGCTGACAATTGCCTGTAAAAGAAAGTCTAATATAAATAAATGGTTAAAGTGATTAATATTACCCATTTCTGCAAAGGTGGGCACATCAGGGCTGTCTTGTCCAGGTGCTCAATGGCCAAGAGAAGATCCAGCCAAGGTCTTGGGGTCTGTGTGAGCTTCACTGAACATCTCTCATGGATGGACACAAAGTTCCTCAGCTTTGCCTGAGCTGGGCTCATCCCTGGAGGGTCACAGGGAGACCCTACAAACAATCCCAATGCTCCAGCAGAAGGGTCTCTCCATCCTTCACTCCCTCTTTGCAAAATCCATGTTTTCCAAGGCTCCTAGGAGCAAGGCTGCACCTGGAGAAGGTGCAGCTCTACAATGGGTGACCAGTGAGCTCCCCATGGGCATCTCAAGGATTTTACTCTTCACATGAGGGACTCCATCAGGCCAGCAGCTCTGGCTCCATCCCTGTCCCAGCATCTGGAGCCCAAAGCCAGGATGTTGTTCCCACTGCACAGGACAAGCTGGAAATCCTGCAGGCAGCCCCACGAGCACTGGGGATGCTCTGGAGGCCTCCAGCCATGTTCATGTCCATCTAAACACAGACCTTATTTAAATCTGGATTTTTAGTGTTTAATTAAAAGCTGCTTCAAAAATACACTTACCATTTTGTGTTGGAAGTACACAAGGAGCAGACAGTGAGGATCTGTAGATTCATTTCCACTGAAAGGCAAATTATTATCTTTATAGTCACACATAGGTGTGTGCCACAACTTTCTAAAATAGTGAATGACCTTTTCTGAGAGTTCATATTTTCCTTTTTTTTTTTTTTTTTTTTTTTTGTATAAGTACAGACTTATAGTGCTTATTTCCCTGCTCAGGTCTCAGTTATTGCTAACACAATCTTGTGCTTACAAACTGCCACCAAGACACTCCTAACACACAGCCTGGTGAATTGGGTCCCATTGCTACCCAAAGAGATGGATATGCAGAATATTTCCTATAAAACTTGCAACCACACCTGTTTTGTCTGGGAAAAAAGACTCAGAAGAAGAAGAAGAAGAAGGAGGGATACAGAGGGCTGAGCTGCCTGGGATCCTGCAGCAAACACTGTGGAGAGCCACTCATAAATGTCAGGGCTGATTTTCCAGACCAATTCTTCAGATGGTGTTGGGAAAGAATGGATTTATGGCAGTAGGCACCAGATTTTGGGGCCCAGGGTACAGTGTGGGAAGCCTCTGAAGATAGAAGAGAAAAATAAAAATCCCTGTCCATTGTAAACAGCCAGGTTGAGATGCAATGCCAAATGAGCAAGGCTGCCACACACTCCATTCTGAAATGGGGAATAATGGAAATTGTCATTATCCACTTTATTTACTAATAATGATACAGAATGTATTAAAGGCAAGGGGGCAAAACAATTCAACACACGATTCAGGAGGAAGATTCATCTCAGGCTGAGATCCTGCAGCATAACTCCACAGCAACAAAAGATAATTTCTGGGTATGAATACTCTTCCTTAGAGGCCCCCCTTAGGCTTCATTTCCAGTCTTGGGCGTGGAGCTGTTGATGAATTAACTGGGGATGGTTGAAATCTCTGGGCCAGAGGAGCTCAGCACAGGGATGGCAAGGCACAGTTAAAGAAGGGCTGGAAGGGTTTCAGCAGAACTGTCTGGAGAAGAAGATACACAGCACCTGTGCACTTGACACTCAGGCTGTTTGCTCCTACATTTTCACAGCCCAAAAAAAGCCTGGCCTATTTTAACCTGGTGAGTAGCAGATCTGGCATGGGTGCGACACACGAAAAAATGCAACCACAAATGCAAACCACAGTGTCAATCTGAAATTGCCATGCTAGGCCAAGCTTATTTTATTACATACATTCTGCAATCTAAGGACTAATATGTTCATAATGTAAACATTAAGCATACAGAGTTAAAATTCAAGGCCACAATAGTTTTTTTTGGATTGTCCCTTTTTTTTTTTTTTTTTGGTTTATTTTTCTGTGTGTGTGTGTGTGTGTCTTTGGTTGGCCGAGATCAACTCGTAGTGTATAAATGCATAAGTTATATAATAATTATATAAAAAGGAAAAAAAAAATAACATTGAACTTGTATACTTCATTCTGACAAACGCACAGCGTTCGCGACTCGGTAAGAAAAACTGGCGCCCGCCTAACAAAAATACTCAGGTGATTTCTGATTCTGGCACTCAGGGGTTGTCTCTTGCTCTAACCAATAGAAAACAAACTCCCTTAGTAATGATGAGGTTCTAACTGGCAACTTTTAAATATCAGACAATTCCAGTTTTGCTTTTTTTTTTTCCCCCTCCTGAAAAAAAAAAAAAAAAAAAGAGAGATGCATATTCGGATTTCTCGCTTCTTCTTTCTTTTCCCTTTTCCCACTTTTTATTACTACTGAATCAAGTCTGTTCCTTCTGAAATACTGGGAATGGTATAATACTGAGCAATATGTTTCACAAGTCCAAACAAGTGTTTCTTCATAGTCCCAACACTACAAAGTTTTCAGTCTTTTCAGTCTCAATTGGTCAAGAAGTTTCTTTCCTCCCCTTCTCACACCTTCATCCTCCTCCTTCTCCTTCCTGCTTCCTCTGCCAGGTGCAGGCCTCTGGTCTACAATCATACACTTGCCCTCCAGCACATTCTCATTGCCCACATTTGGCTCAGGGTTCCTGTAAAACTGTCAAGGAATCTGGAAGTTTGGGTTGTCTTCACAGTTTGAGTAGCTGATTCGCTCTGATGAATGGATCTCGTTTGATTTTAACTATAACACTGCTGTTTTACTCCAAATCAGCTTCCACACTAACCAGTCTCTTCTGCTGATATGTTTCTATTTTTTAAATACAGATAGGATTTTTTTCCCTTTTTTTTTTTCCCTTTTCCCTCTCTTTTGTAACAATCCATATACTGTATGTTAGGTCACTATAGACTTATATTGCTGTAGTATAGTCCCAGTTTTGCACTAGCATGATATCAAACTTTACACACAAGCTTATCAACTTTTTAAGACCACCAGCTTCCGTAGGTTTTCCTTATCATTTCATGCTTCTACCTACAATAGTCTGTTGTTGTTTGGTCCACAGAGTCGATGCCCATATACATTACATTTTAGTATCTTAATACTTCTTGGATATTTCCTTTAAATCCCTACTACAAAAAAAGTCTTTTTGACGCCTATTTTTTTAAACGTGGTTTTGGGGTTTTTTTTTTTCCCCCCAGCCAAACCTTCACTTGTCTCTTTAGGCACTTTTAATAGGACTCCTCCAGCAGAGTTCATTGGGACTCCTCAACGACCAAACCCCAGCGAGAAGCACCTTTGCTTTCTGCCTGGTGTTTCTTCCCCCCACCCCACTTAGTAGTAAGTGCCCAGATGAGAAGGCATGTGAGCAGCTGGCAGCCTGGTGTTGGGGTAGATCCCTCCAGTGGGCGAATTCCAGTAGGGATTGGGGGCAGCAAAAAAGCTGGAGGACGTCACGGGCAAAGCAGGAGGGTGGGGAGCCACAAAGTTCATCTTCTGCGGGTGTGCGTGGTAGGAGCTCATGTAGGGCAGGTCCGACGGGTATTTGTACATGGAGGACTCCGGGGGGTGCGGCTGCAGCGCCTGGGCGATGCCGTGGAAGTCGAATTTGTAGGCATACCTCTTGCCATGCACCTTGGTCATGATGTTCTTGTCGTAGTAGTAGCGCAGGGCGCGGCTCAGCTTGTCGTAGTTCATGTTGGGCTTGCTCTTCCTCTCGCCCCAGCGCCGCGCCACCTCGTCGGGGTCTGTCATCTTGAACTCGCCGTTGGTGCCCTCCCAGGTGATGCAGTTGGAGTTGGAGCTGTCCGACAGCAGCTCCAGCAGGAACTGCCACAGCTGGATCTGCCCGCTGCCTGCGGGGAGAGCACAGGGGGGTGTCAGGGCTGGCAGAAAGAAATGATGCGGCTGAGCCTGAAAAAGGCACTGGGGATTCTGTGCCCTGAGACAATTAAACCTTTCATGTGAGATGCACCACCCAAAACCCTGAAACTCTCATCTTACAGAATTAGGGTTTTAGTTGCCTTGCTGAAAATAATTAGAAGTTAGAAATTAGAAGGGAGTAGTTATCTGAAAGTTAAATAATTGATTGTCTGTCATCTCGTGTTTGCTCAGCTGCGCTTATAATGGGGAAAAACGAAACTAGTGAGCAGAACCAAAGGAACATGGACAATGCAACCAGAACCCCATTCTCTGAAAAAATTGGACTATCCCCATAAATCAATTGCATTTTCATTGATAGAAAAGGTCAAGAATTTAGGGTGAGGAAAACTCACTTCCTCCTTTTAAGACCCCCTTCCCATGAAAACAACCCCAGACTTAATTGAAGAAGTCAATCAATGCTTAATAGCCATTCCAGCTAATTATCATAGGAAGCGAGGGATGGGAGGGGTTTGAATCCTTTGCTAATAAACAGACTCTGTGATCACCTGTAATTTTGCAGTGTGTATTAGAGGATTACCTCACTGAATAAACACACACTTTCTAACTTTAAATTGTTAGAGAGTCTTTTGTCTGTCACAGTTGACTATCGGTATTAGACCAATACTCTTATTTGGTAAATCAATCCCTGTTATAATTTAGGATTTTTATTGGTCTTTAACGTTACGAGATGATTGGTCTTTTCTCACCTAGAATATTAAAGTAATGGGATAGTTCTCAACTTATAATTTTACTGGCTAGAAATTCAATCCCCCTGAAATCTATAAAGACCCCTTGCTATGCTATGTAACTGGATTTTGCTGGTAGAACCCTTGAAGAAATAAAGCTTCCTTTGGAACCTCTACAGCAATGCCCCAGGTCTGAGAAACTGAATTCTGCCTCGGGGGCTCCTGGAGCTATCCAGACCCTGTAGCAGCCCAAAGCTAGAACCACCCTAAGCCAGGCAGCTCCAATTAATGGCAAGACATCAACCCTGCTGGCTCTCCCCGAGGACCCCATTAGGAAATGTTGTGACGTTGGCTCCTAATTCTTTCTATTAACCAGTCCCCCTTCTCCCAGAACTGTCTCACGAAACCCTAAAGAGCAGGGATAATTGCAATGTGTCGTGTTTTCCCTCATGTGAGTGGCAGAATGCCATTCCATGGAGATTTAATTGTTACCTAATGTCATTCAGCGCAGACAATTGATGGGGAAATAATACAGGGCTCATTTAGGAAACTAATCTCTAAAGTTCAGCACAAACAGCTCTCACTTGCGTAACACTCTGCTTGTTCTCACAGCATTATGTTGCAACTAAGTGTTCCCTGCTATGGAATGAGCCCACACAAAATGGAGAAGTTTAGAGAGAGCTGGGCCTGTGCCAAACCATATCATCCCTTTGCAGCATTTGGGGAAATGCAGAACGGAAACTTATTAGCTTGCTGTTGCACTGCATACAACCAGAGGGCAAAACAATTGCAAGAACAGTGAAAAGGTCCATAAAATACATCCTTGTCATCATTCTGCTCCAAATGAGTTAAAATGATAATTTTACATTAAGACATAAAATGTTACTGTTGTATTTTTCTCGCTCTCTGCCAATTCCACCGCAAAAAGAAAAGAGTCTGCTGTCAACTTTGTAAAAGTGAGGTGGGGCAACAAAATGTGTCCATTTTAGACAAGTAAAAGAAGATTTCAAAGGGCCTTGCCACTGATAGTCATGTTAGAAGCTTAGCATTTCTTAACAAAGCAACACTGAAATGATGCAAAATGCAGCTGAAGCAGCTTGCGATGCAATCTGTTTCACAAGCACGGTGTCAGCAGAATTTGCCAACCAGCCTGGATGTGCTAACTCTGAACTGCATCTCTGACCAGGAATCAGTTGGGTTTCTTTCTTTTTTTTTTATCCAAACCAGCTATGTGGGTACAATAAACAAGCTTTTCTTTAGAAAGCTTATAGTAGCAATTACAATATCTAGCTGGAGCAGCATCTGAAACCCATTAGCAGTTTATACTTCAGTGCAACTGAAACCCATATTCATTTAAATTGTATTTATCCAAACTGGCCTTAATGAATTTCTTCTGTTCCATTAACATGCATTAAATAAACAAACAAACAAAAGAATCCATGGTATGAGCAAGGCATGCAAGTTTTAATACACGAAACATAACAAGAGGATTAGGCTTTGAAAATCAATAAACAGTTCAGCACTGGACAAAACACAAATTTTTGAATAAGCAATCCAACATATGTTCTAACATAAACACTTGCCTTCCAAATGTAATATATAGTCCTATGAAAATAAATGGTTGCTGTCAATTTCCTTTTAATGAGAGAGTAATTCCACCAATTTATAAACACAGAAAACATGTTAAAGCACAGGAATGATGGTGTGGAGGAATTCCATATCCAAATGTTAAAAAAGCATCCCAATCCAGATTGTGTTAGTGTCATCCACAGTGATGAAGTCAACCAAATGGACACTTGATAAAATTTGGCAAGCCGTGATTTATGACCAAATTAAAGGGATGCAGGCCCCCACTTCCAGTCAAGACCAGTGTTGCCTGGAAACCCCCTTCACCTCAGGCCGTTTGGAAAATCCTATTCTTAACACTTAGTTAATTATTTTCCTCTGCCACACAAAACTATTTAGAAAGTCAACTAATCTAGAACTGTGCTCAATGTCACTTGGGAGAAAGGAAAGGAAACTGAGCAGCATTTTGGCAATTCCAGGCCTTGAAAAACCCGAAGATTGTTGTAAAAGGAAAAAAAAAAACCACTATCACTGGGGGCTGAAGAGATTTGTGTGGAACAAGGAATGTTGTGCCCTGGGGCTGTCCAGGCAGGGGACACAAGTGGAACACACAGTGTCACTGCACTGTGCTGGGCTCTGGTGCTGATCATGGAGCTGTGCAGCCCCAGGGACCTGGAGCAGTGGGATCTGCACAATTCCCAATCAGAGCCATTAAATCACCCACAACATCCCTTGTCTTTAGCAAAAATATGCTGGTCCAAGGTTCCACTTGATGATCCTTGAGGTGTTTTCCAACCTGTGAGTCTGTAATTGTCTTCCAAGCAACACATCCCAACCCACAAGGCACCCCATTGCCTTCCTGAGGTGGGAGGACATTTTCAAAGTAGTGTTTAACCCAGTTATTATTCGCAAACAGATTATTCTTTCCTGGTTTTTTGTTTTCTGTTTCCTATGTATTTCTGCTGGGTTACTCATCCCAAAGTTTTGTATTCATCAAGGCCAGTATGATATCGTGTTGTGGATTAACAGAATCTGGGACACAGCTGATGAAGAGTGATAAGAGATTTGTACCCTTCTGGATTTGTACCAGAGGGGGTCTCTTACACCCCTTAACCAAATCCTGATGTTCAGGCAACTGAAGTGAACTCCAGCTTCAAAGGCTGGACTCTTTGGAGGTCCTTTCCAACTTTAATGATTCTAAATTCCTCAGTCCCACCCTTGTGTAATTCAGAAATTCTGCAACACACTGGCTGAAGAGTGGGAAAATCAGGGATACCCCCTTCCAGATCTGGTCTTAAAGCTGAAGTGGGGACACTCAGCAGTGAAAGAAAGGAAAACCTCCTAAATCAGCAAAATCCCTTCTCACCTGGATTTGCAAGTCGGCTGCTGGTCGGTCCAAGAATCTGATATGGATCTACAAAATTGTGAAAGACAAATTAAAAATCCTGCAACAGTGATGTCAAATATTTTAGGTGCTATTTCTGAGCCTTGCAAGGGGCAGTGTGCACTGCCTGATGGGGCAGCAGGTCCAACACTCAAGCAATTTCCTCCCTCTGCATGGCAATATTTGCATGTTTTCCTTTCAAACTCGGCGTGCAAGGATACACATTTGCTTTTTGTACTGCATTAATGTGCAGATGGATGTATTCAGAATGTAAATTTTGTTGTGAAGCATGCTGGTGGTGGAATCCCCATCCCTGGAGGTGTCCAAGGAAGGACTGGAGGTGGCACTCAGGGCTCTGGGCTGGGGACAAGGTGGGGATGGGTCACAGGCTGGACTCAATGACCTTGAGGGGCTTTTCCAACCTCAGTAATTCAGTGATTCTGTGTTTTTATTTTGTCACTGGACTCCACTGAGGAATCCCATGGATTAACTCTGCAACTGGGGTTTTCAGAAGAGCCTCTGTCCCTTACAATGCCTGTAGCATCTCAGTATTTCCCTCTAGGAATTCCCTCTGGAAATGAAAACTTAACTTTGGCCTGAAATCCAGCAGGGAAAAAGGGAGGGCTGTGACAGCAGGACCAAAGCCAAAGTGATGGGCTGCAGGCACTGAGTGACCCTGTGTCTTTTACAGCCAAGAAGACAATCAGGTTACATTCCTCACACATTTAAATAATCTGTGCAGCTCACACACAACCACTAAAAGGTCCTCAGGACTTATATAAATCATTAGTATATTTCTAGGAAGTTTCTCATGGTTGGAAGGCCAGATTAGATAAAACACTGTTTGGGCAAAAAATCAGTGTAATACTTCCGAGGCAGTCTGTGCATGAGTTAATGAGATCTAGTCATGCACAGTCTTGTTTAGCTATAACAAAAACCAGAATAATGATTTAAAATCCATGTGATAAAAACTGGCTCAGAGTCTTCTGAGCTAAGAATATCCTCTAAATCTCTTTTATTTCCTCCTTCTAACCTTTTGCTGTTAACAAAAGCCATGAGTGAGTCAGGACCTTTGTAGTGCTCTCCAGCTACCTGTCCAAAATAGAGCTGAATTGGCAGTCAGGGATTAGGTCCCACCCCATGGATTTGCTCTAAAAACACAAAAGGAACCCATTTTGCTAAACCACTGTTCCACAAACCCTTCATTTCTGCTTTCTCCTCACTCTCCCAACAGACTGAGAATCCCTCTAATATTCCTGTTGTGTTGCAGGAGCAAAATTCAAATGGATTTCTGTAGGCTGAAATCCATTCCCATTTTTATTTTTAATTTTTTTGGCTCATTCACATTTTCCAGCTGCTGGTATCTCAACTGCTGGGGTCTTTTGACATTTCTACCTTTCACCTTTGTACCCAAAATGTACATGGAATTCTTTTTTTTTAATAGCCTTTTTATTCTGGAAGGTTGTCACTGCCTTTAAACATTGCATTCATCCCAAATCCAGCAGCAGACAAACCCTGCTCACATCTGGGGTTCTGGTGGTCTCCAGCTGGGGTGGTCTGAACCACATTGTGCAGTTTGGCTGTTCATCTCATCACATTCAACAAACCCAGGCAGAATTCAAACCAAATGACACCCACCTAACTGAGGACGCTGGTCTTCTGTTTTGGGAACTGTTGAGGATGATGGCTGAGTAGCTGAAAATGGAAAAAAAACCAAAACAAACCATGTAGTTATTTTTTCCATTTATGGAGTTGCTCACCAAACTTATGAGAGGTCCCCAGGCTTGGAACTCCTGCTGCCCTCTGCTCCAGGATGGACACAACAGGATTTAAAGCTCATAAAAAGCATTTTAAGGCTCTGTGGTGATGGACTTGATGAGTTTAAAGAAGGATGTGGCTGCCCAGTGACCCCTCCCCTATTGCCTACAGAACTGGCTTTCCAAAAATGCATGGATAAAACCCCTCCAGAGCTCCTGCAATTCCCTCTGCAGTCCAACCCACGTTTCCCCAGCTGTGCAGGTGCTTTTACCTTTTGACTGAGGGCTGGGGTGGCTGTGACTCGTCCATGCTGATCTCCTGGCTTGCTCATAAGGCAAATCTGGGAAGGAAAAAGACACTTATTCATGCAGATGTGGCATGAAGTGGTTACATCCAAAAAGGGAACATTTGAGGGGACTCAGGATTTGGAGAATTATTGAAATAGGCAAGGGATTCTTTGTTGAAACCTTTATCATCTTTATTGTCTCTAAAAACAACAGTTGTGCTCTGCACTGCTCTGCAGATTCACCTGCTGTTGTCAGAAGTTTGAGCTGCACTAAAATAGAATCTTCAGAGCAAAGAATCTTTAGGGACAACACAGAGTTCATCACTTCCAAAGGTTCAGGATATTCCCTTCAGTCCCATTCCTCAGCCCAGGACCCCAAGGACTGGCACACACTGACATCATGAATAATCTGTGCTAGAATCTTGCAGGTAAACTCTCCCAAGAGCTCATTTTATGCATAAACCCTCCCAAATTCAGCATCTAACAGAATTTCCTTTCAAGAAGACAGGCTTTAGTTGATTTATTCCTTTCTGCTTCTTAGGACAAGCTCCTTAAATTTACACATCTGCATTTTCATTTCCCTTTCTTTCATTTGCTCATTACTTCTATTTTATTTCAGTGCTTTAGCATATTTTTAAAAAATGAAAAAATTAAACCATAAAAGCTTTCTTCATAAAGCAAATGTAGTAAATTCAAGTATTTGGTTTACCCTTAGAAATCTTTGGCAGTTTCCTGTGCTTTTCTATGGCTGACTTTAACACATTAGCTAAAATTACTGCCAAAATCAGAGATTTATTTAACTTCCAGCATCTCAGGAAGGTAGCAGTGCCCACCTGGTGGAACTAAGTTGGTGCAGATGTCCTGACTCTCAACACTGCTTGTGCTTTATTTCAGAATTCATGTTTGGAAATGAAACCAGTTAGAAAGCAAAGAAACAGCCCAAGACAGGCTCTGTGCAAGGCAGATGTGTCTGCCCATTTCCAAGCACTGGGAAAAACAGCACTGCATGGAAATAAAGTGTAATGTAAAATGCACTTTAGTTTAAATTATCTTTAATTTATTTAATCTGCTTGGCACTGCCAGCACTGCCACCTCCCAGAATCCAACACCTCAAAACTTTTCCTTCTGCTGAGATTTGCAATTGATTTTTGTACTGCATTTTCATAATGGATCACCTTGTATCCCTGATTTCTTGAGAACTACTGCACAGCTTCAGAGAAAATAATGTGAATTTTACAGGTGCTCATCTCTGAGTAGAATATGAGTCACTGTGACCTGCAGATCCTGCCCAGGCTGAGATCAACACTGCTGTAGAGATTTTACCATCTGGCAAAAACCATCCAGAATTACTCTGGTCATAATTCCAGCTGGGGGGGTTTGAAGGTGCAGCCCTGCCTTGCCTGGCCAGTTCCCTACTCCATGGCAGGTTCTCCATCTCCTCTCTACATTCCCTTGCCAGGCAGATTCTGGTGACATAAGGTATCTACTTTTTCCCTCCAATTTTTCCACTCCCTGCCCAGAAAGATGTTGTTTCAACCACAATTCCACCCACAATCTCTTCTCCTTTCTCCTATTTTCTCTTTCTCTTTTCTTTTCTTTTCTTTTCTTTTCTTTTCTTTTCTTTCTCT